>NC_053392.1:100325785-100377212 GCF_905171765.1 Bufo bufo | reverse complement strand
CCACTTCATTAACTTCGATTTGCTCAACACTAACTACAACCCACATTGCAGGTGACGCTAAAGAGGCTCATTCACCATCGCGGCCTGCTTTTGGCTCCCCCATAACCCCCCTCCCCACCCGATGACGGATGTTTTCATTCACACGATGGGGAGATGCAACGGTGGCTGTGCTGGTATGAGAAGCGACACATCTGCTGTGGAGCGAGGCAAGTACAACCTCTGTGGGGGGCCCGGGCATATGGGGGGGGGAGGTATTTTAGGGGTTGAATAACCCCTTTAACAAGCAGCCATTTTAAGATAGTTGATTCAGATGATCACTGTATAGATTATATAGAGAAAAGAACAATCAGTGCAGAAATTATGAATTACCTTTCATCATTATCACTCTAGAATTAAAAAATTATAGCAAAAGAGCATTTTAACGACAGATGTTACTTAAACGTTTAAAATGTGAGATTATATTATGGATATCAGTAAATGAGCTCCCATGGTGGCATTTACTATTCCCAAACCCTTTGGTAATTTTTAAAACTGTAACCTAATATTCCCTGGTATGTCATAGCAGCCTCGGACTCCTGCAAGTTTCGACACTGTCAATTGTTTTCTGTACTGTGTTTGTTTTTTGCCACAAGTGTTCTTCCTGCTGCGTTCGGCAATTAGTTAATGATGTTAAGATTGCTGTAACAGTTTTGTATACAGCTCTTCTTGGGTGCATTCAAACTAATAGCTTGTTTAATACATCTGCTTTCCATATCCCCATTTCCCAGACGATCTTGTAATAAAGAGGGTTGCTTTGCTCTGAAGCTATCCCATCGTTAATTTAATATTACATATGGATTACTTTTATGCCCTCATCCTATCTAACTGCATTCCCTGCCATTTTGATACGACACTCTTGTCCTTTCTGAATAAAACATTGTAAGTGCCAGCATTTTTATTATCTTCCTCCCCGATTGCTAATCCTTGCTGCTTTGCCTATAATCCATGTACAGCACATCCATCACAGGATGATGTTCACAAAAACAAGTGCTCATCCAATTATAATTGAAATAATGCCTATTAATCTTCTGTATGTTTTCCATACAAGAACTTCGCCCCATTTCATTCTCTGTACAATTTTCATTAAAGCCTGTCCTTTTCTTCCTGAAGTGAAGTCAGCTTTCATCGCGCAGAATTTTATATTTGATGTTTCCTTTTTAATTGGGTCTTGTAATAATTGCCTAAATGTACCATCTCTTAAATATTTTATGCTTTGATATGCTGGAGTGTGGATTATGATGGAGGATTCAGGTAAATGAAAGTCTTAAGATTTTTCGCATTGCTTAAAGTGTCTCTCTATGCAAAGGCTAATTTTATATGTACATGATCTGAGCCACAAATTCTATACCTCTCTTTTTTATGGTAATGGTCATGGGAGGGAGGAGGTAGAGGAATTGTCCAGAATTAGAAACTTTTTTTTGTAGAAACAGTGCCACTTGTACTTTTGGGTCATATCCGGTATTGTTGTTCAGCCCAATTCACTTTATTGAGCATGAACTGCAATACCATCGACAAATGTGGTGCCGTTTCTGATGAAAAAACCTGGATAATGCACTTAAAGTACTGCTCTCAGTTACCATCTTGCTATAATAGGAGTAGGGGTCCTTCTGAATTCTACCATAACTGCTCTTTTGATGTAAGATCCTTCTGGTGAAATAAGATGTCAAGTATATATAAAGTTGTTGCCTTCTTTTCCTTGCTTGATCCTAACTTTCCTTTGTACTGTGACAGAACTGATAGAATGTAGCTTACCTGTCCACCAAACTGCACATTTGCCACCAGACTTGCCGTTAGTTACCCAGTTCACCAAGATCTGGGGATCTTTCTCTGCAACAACCTGCGCACTGCCTACAGCAAAATCGCTACCCCAATAAGGGCTATCCCACTCAGGAACCTAAATACTTAAGGGCTCATTCAGATGACCGTATATTTGTGTTCGCACCTGTTCTGCAAGATGCGGATCCATTAATTTCAATAGAGCCACAAAAGATGCCAACAGCACAACGTGTGTGTGCAGTCCACATCCCTACTTCTATTCCGTGACCCTGTAAAAAAAGAGAGACCATGTCCTATTTTTGTCCACAATTGCTGACAAGAATAGACATCATAGGGCTGGCTGGCAAAATGCGGAATGCACACGACCGGTATTTGCGTTTTGTGGATACGCAATTTGTGGACCGCAAAACAGATATGGTCGTCTGAATGAGCCTTTACCCTGAGTGGTCCCTGCAGGTAATATAGAATGCTATCTTGCATTTACCAGGTAGTTGCTTGCTAGCAGGTGGAGCAAACAGGTCGAGTAGTCGCACTAGCTGGGGTGAAAAACAAAACATTCTCGTTGAAACAATATTCAACAGCAGTAACGGAAGCAAGCAGTCAGAACCAAGAAAGGCAAAAGTACAGAAACACAAAAAGGGAGGAGAATGGTCATTACACAATTCAATAGGAAACACAAGCAAGGAAAAGGTAAAGAGTAATCAGATAATCAAGCCTGGTCTGAAGCAAGAATACTCACAAAATGCACAGAGTAATCTAGCACACACAGACACAGGAACCAGGCTGAAAGTACGATAAAGGCAAATTTACAAGGGACAATTATCTGGACGATAATTGTAAATTAACTTTTGTAGGAATACAGCCAATGTGAAAATGAATACTTTTGTAATTGCATGTAATTAAAGCGTTTCTGTCAGCAGGAAAATGGGTATTAACCTGGCTGACAACAGTGATGTACTAATGTCAGCTGAACATAACTATATTAGTGCCATCTCACTGTGTGCCACCGTTATTGAGAAAAAAAATAACTTTTATAATATGCAAATGAGCCTCTAGGAGCAGGGGGGCGTTGCTCCTGCTCCTAGAGGCTCTGTACTCCCACCTTTGGCCACGCCCTGCTACACTTGATTGACAGGGCCAGGCACGTTTGGTCTCCGCTTACCCGCCCTGTCTCCTGTGGAAATCTCGCGCCTGGGCCATGCCGTTCAGTACTCGGCGCAGGCGCAGTGAGTGAAGCTGACAGCCGGCAAGCGTCCTTCACTTACTGCGCCTGAGCCGAATACTGAACGGGACGACGCAGGCGCAAGATTTCCACAGGAGACAGGGCCGGTAAGCGGAGACCAACCTTGCCTGGCCTTGTCTATCAAGTGTAGCAAGGCGCTGCCAGAGGTGGGAGAACAGAGCCTCTAGGAGCAGGAGCAATGCCCCCCTGCTCCTAGAGGCTCATTTGCATATTATAAAAGTTGTTTTTTTCTCAATAACGGCGGCACGCAGTGAGGTGGCACTAATATAGTTAAGTTCAGCTGACATTAGTACATCACTAATGTCAGCCAGGTTAATAACCATTTTCCTGCTGACAGAAACCCTTTAAGAATGTTGTATAGCTACTGAGTTATTCAATAAAATGTATCTGTATAGTGCCACTTAATTTCTTATTTCTTTGACCGGCTGATTAAGAAGGACGCACATGCTCAGTTTCATCTTTCAACTGCCTCCTGAGCTGTGATAGGAAGAGCATGGACACGCCCCCCCCCACCCCCACCCCGAGCTGCAGCAGGAAAGACACTCCCCTTGAGCTGTCAGCTTGATATAAATCTTGCAGAGCAATGAATGGGGAGATCTCTGGATCCATGTGAGGTACAGGGTTGGTTCTAGCTTTGTTAGAAAGAGATTGTCATGTGCTATATGATGTCTGATTATCATTTTTTACAATAATCATGGGATAACCCCTTTAAGGGGCACATTTATTAAGACCAGGGTTTTAGATGCTGGTCTTAATAAATCACCATAGCTGTCGGAGGATCCACCAAAGTTATAAAGAGGTGCCTGCCTCTTCATAACTACGGCACATCCAGCTCCAGCCATTTTATACACCTAAAACAGGCCTAATTTAAGTGTATTTCCATTACGCCCCATGACAGCACCTGTGAGAGATCCTCCTCCTTCCGGACAGGAAACAGGAACTTCCCAGATCTTTAAATTGGTCCCATGCCTTCCACCTTCAGTTCTTTCCTGTTTCCTGTCCAGGGACAGGAGGATTTCTTTCCAGGTCTATTTTGTGGCTGCAGGACCTCTAGGGTTAAGACGAAACCTAGTGGAGGTACCTGTCGGCGTAAGTCTCCACTAGGAGCCGCTGAGAAGTCCGGCGTCTGCATTTTCTTCCCTTCTTCGGAGCCATGGGGGGATGCCTGGGCTGCCTCGTGTCCCTGCCTGCCGGCGAAGTCGCGGCATGAGGGGGGAGCTGCGTCTTCCCTCTCATTGAGGCTGGCTGTGCTGGACGCGCGCGTCGCGCCGGAAGTGACGCGTGCATTCCACCGGCCGGAAGGGGAGGAGCTAAAACATGGCGGGCGCTGCGCGGCCCATTTGAAAAAGGGAACGCGGGCCAGCCAGCGTCGAGGGAGTAGCAGCAGGATCGACTGGCACAAGCGGCACCTACAGCCCTCGATTGCCCCCCTTTACACAGCACGATAATGCAGGAAGAAGGGGATGTACAACAGCGCACCGACAGACAGGAGCAGCTTTTGGAACCCAGCATGGTACTCCTGGGGGTAAGAGGGGTTAACCCCCACCATCTCCCTTTGGGGAGTTATTATTTTGGCCAGGTTAAACTGATGGGATGTTTTATTAAATGCAGGCTAAAGAGGCCCCAAGGAAAGCTTCCCACAAAAGAGCTAAGGAGTGTGGAATCTGCAAGAGGAAGTTGGATTCATCTTACTCCAAGACATGTTGTCAGCCATGTCTGGATAAGTTAGTGGCAGAGGAGTCGCCATCTTTATTACAGAGTATCCAGAATTTAGTAAAAAATGAAGTCCGTTCGTCCGTAGAGGAGCTTAGAAAATCCCTGCCTAGCTCATCCAGGCATAAGAAGGCCCAGGCGGTAGCGGAGGATACTACGGACTCCGAGTCTGAGGAGGGCGCTATTGTAGACTCAGATTCCTCTTCCGAGGATTTGACAGGGAAGCCGTTGTTTAGAGCTGAAGATACGGACCTATTATTGAAGGCGGTTAGATCCACGATGGAGCTGGGGGAGGAAAAGGAGTCCAGGTCTAGACCAGAGCTGATGTTTGAGAGCCTTAAGCCCAAAAGGTCTAGAGTTTTCCCCATTCAGGACTGTATAAAGGACCTGATTAAACGTGAATGGGAGAAGCCCGATAAAAAATTCTTTATCCCTAGAGCGGTCAAGAGAAAGTACCCCTTTGATGATCAGGAGGTCTCAGCTTGGCAGGAGGTACCAAGGGTAGACGCTCCTGTAGCTAAAATAAATAAAAAGTCAGCCCTTCCGTTTGAGGATCTAGGGTCCCTTAAGGATCCCATGGACAAAAGGGCTGACGCATACTTAAGGAAGAATTGGGAAGCTTCCACCTCTGCCTTTAAGCCAAATATAGCAACTACCTCGGTGGCTAGGTCATTAAAGCTCTGGTTGGAGGAATTAGAGTCTCATATAGAGAATAAGACTCCTAGGGATCAGCTGCTTGAGGCAATACCAACTATGTCCAGGGCAGTGGACTTTATTTCTGATGCCTCTGCTGATGCATTGAGGCTTTCCGCTAGGGCGGCTGCCCTATCCAATTCAGCCAGAAGGTCCTTATGGTTGAAAGGGTGGAGGGGCGACGTAGCTTCAAAATCTAAGCTTTGCGCCTTGCCTTGCCAAGGAGATTTTTTATTTGGATCAGCCTTAGATGACATTTTAGATAAGGCATCCGATAAAAAGAAAGGATTTCCAGCACCGTCCTTTCCTAAACAGGGGAAGCCATTTCGGAATAATGAAAGAAGGAAGGCTTTTGGGGATCCAAAGAAAAGGAGGGAGTGGAGATCTGATAAATCAAAAAGTGTCCTGTTTAAACCCAGACCTCAAACATCAGGTTCCACTCAACAATGACGCCAGACCCCAGGTGGGCGGTCGTCTTTCTTTATTTTTTCCAGCCTGGCGAAATATTACCGCAAGCGCCTGGGTAAAGGATATTATAAAGGAAGGCTATCGCCTAGACTTCAAGAGACTACCACCCAGGACATTCAAAGTTACTTCTTTAAATCAAAATTCTCCAAAACAGGTGGCACTTTCGGAGGAAATAAACAACCTCCTGGGAAAGGCAGTCCTTGTCCCAGTCCCCATGGACGAACAAGGAGAGGGTTTCTATTCAACCCTATTTCTGGTCCCCAAGCCCAACGGTACGTTCAGACTGATTATAAATTTAAAAGGTCTCAACCAGTATCTGTCCTACCAGAAGTTCAGGATGGAGTCCATCTCCTCCACGGTCCTCCATCTGTTTCCCAACTGCGTGATGGCCTCAATAGACATAAAGGACGCCTACTACCACGTGCCCATCCATCCCTCGTCCCAAAAATACCTGAGGGTGGCAGTGAAGATGGGGGAATCAATCGTCCATTTACAGTTCAGAGCACTTCCTTTTGGGGTATCACAGGCGCCGAGGCTCTTCACAAAGCTGATGGCGGAGGTAATGGTGGAAGTAAGGAGGTCGGACATCATTATAGTCTCATACCTGGACGACCTTCTCCTGGTAGGGCAGTCCCCAGAGCAGTTGAAATCTCACATACAGAAGGTCCTGGGGATCCTCATGAGCCTGGGCTGGTTAATAAATTGGGACAAATCATCCCTGATTCCAACATCCAGATGCGTTTTCCTAGGCATCCTGTTAGACTCTCAGACTCAGAAATCTTATCTTCCAGCAGACAAAAAGGAGGGGATTCAGCAGAAGATCAGGTCTTTCAGCAAGGTCAAGGAAGTCCCCTTAAGAAAAGCTATGTCTATTCTGGGTCTGATGACGGCTTGTATTCCGGCTGTGAGGTGGGCCCAATTCAGGTCCAGAATACTGCAACGGCTCATTCTATCCAAATGGGATGGGAGGTCGCTATCCCTGGATCACAAGATTGTGGTCCCGGGTTCAGTAACCCGGTCCCTAGCTTGGTGGCTAAAGGCTTCGAACCTCGGTCAGGGGGTAGAGTGGGTGAGACACGATCCCTTGATAATTACCACCGACGCAAGCCCTTGGGGATGGGGGGCCCATTCAGGTTTGGGGTTTTTCCAAGGTCCTTGGTCAAGAGACCAGAGTGCTCAGTCCCAAAATGCCAGGGAATTAAGAGCAGTCCTGTGCGCACTAGAGAAAAGTCTCCCTTTTTTGTCCCAAAAGCATGTCAGGATCCTATCAGACAACGCCTCGGTGGTGGCTTATATAAACAAACAAGGGGGGACAAGATCCTATCGACTAATGGAGCTGGCATCCAGGATTTTCTTGTTGATACAGAGGAAAGTTCTGTCCCTCTCAGCGGTGCACCTGAAAGGCTCAGAGAATCACCAGGCGGACTTTCTCAGCAGACACAGATTCAGTCAGGCGAATTGGTGTCTGAATCAGGAAGTGTTTCACCAAATACAGGCCCTATGGGGATCCCCTACGATAGATCTATTCGCCTCAGTGGAAAACAAAAAGTGCAAAAAGTTCTTTTCTCTCAGCAGGGAGGATCAGTCGATAGGCACAGATGCGCTCTCACAGTCGTGGGGGAAAGGCCTAGTCTATGCGTTTCCTCCCATCAGTCTATTGCCCAGAGTGATCCAGAAGATCAGAGGGGAGCAGGCGACGGTGATACTAATAGCACCATTCTGGCCAAGAAGAGTCTGGTTTGCTTGGTTGAGGAGACTATCAATAGCCGATCCTTGGGTGCTTCCGGAAAGACAGGACCTATTATATCAGGGCCCTCTACATCATCCGGAAGTCAAGAACCTCCACCTGACGGCTTGGATTTTGAGAGGACATTCTTCAGGTCTAGAGGCCTATCAGAACAGGTCATCGGGACTCTCCTAGCTAGTAGGAAGAAAGTCACCTCCGAGATCTATCTGAGAGTATGGAAAACCTTCCTTCGGTTTGCAGGTTCAGGCTTAGACTTGAGCTCACCCAACATCCCGTTAATTTTGAACTTTTTGCAGGAAGGCCTTAACAAAAAGCTTAAACCCAGCACTCTCAAGGTGCAGGTCTCAGCTCTGAGTGTCCTGTTTGACTTTCGATTGGCTACTCATCCTTGGGTCAAAAGGTTCATTAGGGGGTCCTCTAGACTATGTCCTATAGTTAGATCTAAGTCAGCCCCCTGGGACCTTAACCTGGTTCTTTCTGCTCTTACCAAGGCTCCGTTTGAGCCTCTGGGGGACATCCCCTTAAAGATGTTGTCCTATAAGACCGTATTTTTAGTGGCCATTACATCTGCCAGACGAGTAGGAGAGCTGTCCGCCTTGTCCTCTTCCCCACCATATACTCAGATTCTGGAGGATAGGATTGTTTTCAAACCAGACCCTGCATTCCTGCCCAAAGTAGTGTCTGTATTCCATAAGTCTCAGGAGATAGTTCTCCCTTCCTTTTGTCAGGACCCAAAGAATGAGGGAGAAAGATCCTTTCATACTTTAGACGTTAGAAGGTGTGTCTGTGAGTATTTAGAGTCTACAAAGGACTTTAGAAAGACCCCGCAACTCTTTGTTCAATTTCAGGGTCAGAACAGGGGCTCAAAGGTTACAAGCCGTACCTTAGCCAGATGGATCAGGAGAGCGATAGGTTTGGCATATTCACTATCAGAGTGTCAGGTCCCTTCAGATTTTTCAGCCCATTCTACCAGGGCAGTAGCCTCTTCCTGGGCAGAAAAAGGGTGTGCTACTATAGAACAGATCTGTAGGGCTGCAACGTGGAGTTCTCCCTCTACGTTTTACAAGCACTACAGGTTGGACCTTTCATCTGTGCAGGATATGTCTTTTGGGAGAAAGGTGCTGCAGGCTGTAGTCCCTCCCTAATAATTATCTAGTCTAGTCTCTCACAGGTGCTGTCATGGGGCGTAATGGAAATACTTCAATTACTCTTACCGGTAATATGTTTTCCATGAGCCCATGACAGCACCTACATAATTCCCTCCCTTATTTAAAAAAAAAATAATAATAATATATATATAATAATAATAAGACTTTTATTTATAAGGAATGATGATGGGAAAAAAGGGAAAAAAAAAAAAAGAGAGAAGGAGAAATTTACTCTTTAGTATAGTGCCAAAGAAGAGATATGCCTGGCATATATTTGGCGCAGAGTTTTTTCTATTATGTTTTCTCGCCTATGTTGTTAGTTTTTACTATATATAGGTGCGTTGCTGGTCCCAGGAATCTTGTCAAATACTGAAGGTGGAAGGCATGGGACCAATTTAAAGATCTGGGAAGTTCCTGTTTCCTGTCCGGAAGGAGGAGGATCTCTCACAGGTGCTGTCATGGGCTCATGGAAAACATATTACCGGTAAGAGTAATTGAAGTATTTCAGTATAATAAATTACCCCACTAAGATTTTAACAAATCCAAATCTTTTGTCCTCAAAACCGCTGAATCACTCAAAATGGCGGCAACCATTTTACAGGTTAAAGGACATACAGAAAATCATCTGCCATCAAAAAAGGATAATTTTTGGACCTTTTTTTATTTAACCTCTTAAGGACTTAGGACGTACCGGTACGACATGTTTCCTGAGTCCTTAAGGACCCATGACGTACCGGTACGTCATGTGTATTTCGGATCACCGCCGCACGGCGGGCGGTGATCGGAACCCGGTGCCTGCTCAAATTATTGAGCAGGCACATTGGCTATATGCGCGGGGGGGGGGGGGGGGGGGGGGGCGATCGCCGCGAACCGCAGGTCAATTCAGACCTGCGGTTTGCGGCTTTACCTGCGGTTTGCGGCGGCGTGTGGCGGTCCCATCGGGTCCCTATGTGGCTGTAGGGGGGACCCGATGGCATGGAAGGCAGCGCGATGCCTAAGGAAGGCATCACGCTGCCTTCCGGTGACGAGCCTGTGAGATCCAGCCCCCTGGATCTCACAGGCCTGAAGCTGTATGAGTAATACACACAGTATTACTCATACAGCCAATGCATTCCAATACAGAAGTATTGGAATGCATTGTAAAGGATTAGACCCCCAAAAAGTGTAATAGCAAGCGATCAAAAAGTCATATGCACCCCAAAATAGTGCCAATCAAACCGTCATCTCATCCCACAAAAAATGAGACCCTACCTAAGATAATCACCCAAAAACTGAAAAAACTATGGCTCTCAGAATATGGAGACACTAAAAGATGATTTTTTTTTGTTTAAAAAATATTATTGTGTAAAACTTACATAAATAAAATAAAAGTATACATATTAGGTATCGCCGCGTCGGCTCTATAAAAATATCACATGACCTAACCCCTCAGATGAACACCGTAAAAAATTTAAAATAAAAACTGCTAAATAAAAAATAAATTGTCACCTTACATCACAAAAAGCTGAATAGCAAGCGATCAAAAAGGCACACGCACCACAAAATAGTGCCAATAAAACCGTCATCTCATCCCGCAAAAATCATACCCTACCCAAGGTAATCGCCCAAAAACTGAAAAAATTATGGCTCTCAGACTATTCAAACACTAAAACATGATTTTTTTTGCTTCAAAAATGAAATCATTGTGTAAAACTTACATAAATAAAAAAAAAAGTATACATATTAGGTATTGCAGCGTCCGTAATAACTTGCTCTATAAAAATATCACATGACCTAACCCCTCAGGTGAATGCCGTAAAAAAAATAAAAACGGTGTAAAAAAAGCCATTTTTTGTCACCTTACATCACAAAAAGTGTAATAACAAGCGATCAAAAAGTCACACGCACCCCAAAATAGTGCCAATAAAACCATCATCTCATCCCGCAAAAATCATACCGTACCCAAGGTAATCGCCCAAAAACTTTAAACATTATGGCTCTCAGACTATGGAAACACTAAAACATGATTTTTTTTGTTTCAAAAAAGAAATCATTATGTAAAACTTACATAAATAAAAAAAAGTATAAATATTACGTATCGCCGCATCCGTGACAACCTGGTCTATAAAAATATCACATGATCTAACCTGTCAGATGAATGTTGTAAATAACAAAAAACAAAAACGGTGCCAAAACAGCTATTTCTTGTTACCTTGCCTCACAAAAAGTGTAATATAGAGCAACCAAAAATCATATGTACCCTAAATTAGTACCAACAATACTGCCGCCTTATCCCGTAGTTTGTAAAATGGGGTCACTTTTTTGGAGTTTCTACTCTAGGGGTGCATCAGGGGGCTTCAAATGGGACATGGTGTCAAAAAAAACAGTCCAGCAAAATCTGCATTTCTTTCATTCTGCCCCCTGCCGTGTGCCCGTACAGCAGTTTACGACCACATATGGGGTGTTTCTGTAAACTACAGAATCAGGACCATAAATATTGAGTTTGGTTTGGCTGTTAACCCTTGCTTTGTAACTGTAAAAAAATTATTAAAATGGAAAATCTGCCAAAAAAGTTATATTTTGAAATTGTATCTCTATTTTCCATTAAATCTTGTGGAACACCTAAATGGTTAACGATGTTTGTAAAATCAGTTTTGAATACCTTGAGGGGTGTAGTTTCTTAGATGGGGTCACTTTTATGTATTTTCTACTCTAGGGGTGCATCGGGGGGCTTCAAATGAGACATGGTGTCAAAAAAACTAGTCCAGCAAAACCTGCCTTCCAAAAACCGCATGGCATTCCTTTCCTTCTGCACCCTGCCATGTGCCCGTACAGCAGTTTACGACCACATATGGGGTGTTTCTGTAAACTACAGAATCAGGACCATAAATATTGAGTTTGGTTTGGCTGTTAACCCTTGCTTTGTAACTGTAAAAAATTATTAAAATGGAAAATCTGGCAAAAAAGTTAAATTTTGAAATTGTATCTCTATTTTCCATTAATTCTTGTGGAACACCTAAAGGGTTAACAATGTTTTTAAAATCAGTTTTGAATGCCTTGAGGGGTGTAGTTTCTTAGATGGGGTCACTTTTATGGATTTTCTGCTCTAGGGGTGCATCAGGGGGGCTTCAAATGGGACATGGTGTCAAAATAACCAGTCCAGCAAAACCTGCCTTCCAACAACCGTATGGCATTCCTTTCCTTCTGCGCCCTGCCGTGTGCCCGTACAGCAGTTTACGACCACATGTGGGGTGTTTCTGTAAACTACAGAATCAGGGCAATAAATATTGAGTTTGGTTTGGCTGTTAACCCTTGCTTTGTAACTGGAAAAAAATTATTAAAATGGAAAATCTGCCCAAAAAGTTAAATTTTGAAATTGTATCTCTATTTTTCATTAATTCTTGTGGAACACCTAAAGGGTTAACAAAGTTTGTAAAATCAGTTTTGAATACCTTGAGGGGTGTAGTTTATAGAATGGGGTCATTTTTGGGTGGTTTCTATTATGTAAGCTTTGCAAAGTGACTTCAGACCTGAACTGGTCCCTAAAAATTGGGTTTTTGAAAATTTCTGAAAAATTTCAAGATTTGCTTCTAAACTTCTAAGCCTTGTAACATCCCCAAAAAATAAAATATCATTCCCAAAATGATCCAAACATGAAGTAGACAAATGGGGAATGTAAAGTAATAACTATTTTTGGAGGTATTACTATGTATTATAGAAGTAGAGAAATTGAAACTTGGAAATTTGCAATTTTTTGCAAATTTTAGGTAAATTTGGTATTTTTTTATAAATAAAAATGATATTTTTTTATTTCATTTTACCAGTGTCATGAAGTACAATATGTGACAAAAAAACTATCTCAGAATGGCCTGGATAATTTAAAGCGTTTTAAAGTTATCAGCACTTAAAGTGACACTGGTCAGATTTGCAAACAATGGCCAAGTCCTTAAGGTGAAGTAGGGCTGAGTCCTTAAGGGGTTAAAGGGTTAGCCGGGAATTAAGAAAATGACTGAAAATACTTAAAGGGGTTTTGTCACTTCGGCAATCCAGCAGCATTGGTTTTGCTTGCACACTGTAGGAAAAAATGCCAGCCTCTCTGGTGGCCGGGACTGTGGGAGCTCACGTAGGCTGGTGTTTTGTTTTTTTATAGTATGCAAGCATGGCCACTGTTTCTGGACGCGGATCGGATGCAGCACAAAAATATGGTGGTAACAATGTGTCCTAAAGGGAATCTGTCACTAGTTTTCTGCTGCTAGGTTCTAACAACTTCAGGACAGGCGAACAAGTCCTGATATTCATAAGCTTTTGGCTTTCTCCGCCTCTTGCAACTGATTGACAGTTTTTTCAACTGAATTAGCAGCAGAAGGGCGGAGAAAACCAAGAGCTTATGAATATTCAGGACTCTTCGGCATGCACTGGAGCTGTTCAATATAAGATTTTAGCAAAATGGCTGTGGTTGAGTCAGTTAAAGAAAGTGACCCAGCATTTTTTTTAAGGGGATCGGTCACTAGTTTATGTTGCCCTCAGTCAGGACACCAAAAAACTGGTGACAGATTCCCTTTAGCCAACCTTGAGAGATTGTATAGAAAGTGCAGCAGACTCTGCTTCCTATACTGTACAGAGCCTAATGTATATTGGAGCAGCAATACTACCCCTAATGTATATTTTGTCTCTAGCCACTACTTTTCTCCCTCTGTTTTAACAATCTGCACAATTTCATAGCCTGGATAATCATCCCGGCTTCATCAGCATGCAGTCATTTTTTAATGCTGATATTCAGGCCAAGATTTATGACACATTTACCAACAGAAGTGTTTTTCGAGCTCCCCCAATCATTAGTTCACAGTGACATCTTCTAAATATTTGATTATTGTGTAATAAATATTGCATCATAAAGTCATTTATTTATTACTTGCTTTTGCATAATTGGCAAAATTGCATGTAATATAATGAGTTGGATTCTATCCGTTCCATAAGACATGTATTACTTCATCTCATGTGAACTGGTAGCTTCCTACATTGTCTGTGGTGAAGCTATCAATTACAACCTAAGAAAGAGTGAATCCCAATTACAGCGTGATTACCTGGGATGTCAGGCAACTGAGTACCGTACCGTATCCCTCAGCAGCGCCAGTAATCTAGAAAGTTGGACTTTGCTATTATTACTGATATGAAGCTGTTGGGTGATGCTGATGCAACAGATGGACCAGTGCCTTGTCACATGCAGTCTTATTTCACTAACAACTTGACAGTGTTGTAATTTTTCTTACATTTACTGCATTATTTCCTGATCTGTCAGTAATGGATCCTCCTGACAAACTCCTAAACCACACTTTGAAACTGTAGGAAAGAAGGATGAGGAGAGATAATGGACACTTTTGCAGTGCAATCATTTGCCATTGTGCGAGAAACTAGTTCTCTCTCTCTCTCTCTCTCGCTCTCTCTCTAGAGAGAAAGAGAGACCTGTACATTAAAACTGCCTCAAGGAAGCCTACTTCACACTCACAGTTGTAAGACCGCACTTGTCATAAATCAAGAAAAGTGAGACTGTACTGCTTCAATCATAAGCTCAGGATTTCACACCCAAATTTCTTAATCTCTGGAATTCATATGTAAGTAACTTCCCAATTTCTTCACTTTTCCAAGCTAAAGAAGACCTCTCACCACTCCTGACATGTCTGGTTTAGTAAATACCTTCATTCCCCATAAAATAACATTTTTTTTCACCATCATTTCTTGAAACTGTGAACTGTGTGAAAGCTTTGTTATTCCTCCTGAAAATGTATAAATAAATGGACAATTAGGAAATACAGAATCCTTTCAAGCAGTCCTACTGTTAATGTCATGTATATATGCTACATGCACTGTATTATATTGTATTGTACTATGCTTTACCTTGTATGCAGTATTCACTGTTACCACTAGATGGCTTAGTTGTAATAAGGACCACAAGAAAGGTTAAATACAGGAGCTGCTGGCAGGAAGCGAATAAGTGTTTGGCTGAAGCCACCTGTGAGGCAGAAGTATCCTGTCACTTAAAAAAGTAGGCATGGAGAGCCTCCTGAAGAAGGGGTGTGACAAAGGTGGAACCTCAGGGGAGACTACTGTGAGTGATGCAGCTGCAAAGAGACATGATCTTGGGGAAATGATTGTAGTAACTAGAGTACTGGGATGTGTCCCTGAGGCGACTATCGCATGAAAGATGACCTCTATGAGGACAGCAGACTGCAAAGCATGAGACCAACTTGAGAACCTGTTTGTTTCACTATGTTGATATTTTGAACACATTATGTGTATGAGTAATGTGCACATTGTTTTGTACTGAGGTATTGTGTGCCTCTATACAGTCTGAGGACCCTGTGCACTGGGTTTGATGGACTCTATAGTATTGATGGCTATATAGTAGGCTACCTTGAGTTTTGTAGGGACCCAGAGCCAGTGTCATGGGGGTACTTTGTAGAAATCATCACAGAGGAGTAGACATTGAGCTGACAGGGGCAAACAAGTGTCATTAGTGTAGTGGAGCTCTGTGCTGACTGTTGCCTTAACAGTGTGGACTTTTTGTACCTTCATCCTTGGGAGAGGTCAGCTCTGAGTGGGTGGCTTCAGTCTTCTGAATTACTGTGGCAATACTGCATGGGTTGTGTGATAACTTCAGCCCTGGGAGGAGACTGAGTGAGTTGTGTAGGACCTTCAGCCCTGGGAAAATATGTAGGTGGGCCAGATTGAGTTCTGAGAGATTTAATGCAAAAAATTGGATGGGGCGGCTCACCCTGCTTTAGGATTGCTATGGTGCTCCAACTGCAATTGATGCACCCAAATCAAGAGGTAGGATAATATAATAAAGAAATGTAGAAGGGCACTCAGCATAAGGAGTCACATCGAATCATGGGAGTCCAAACAATACGATTTATTGAACACGTCTAAAATAGGCAATCGAACTGGTAATGGTAAAAACAACACAATATCAACACACCATAAAACATATCATAAAAACGAATATCAGCAATATCATGTGTATAAATAAGGAGGGGGAGGTTTCAAATAAAATGTCCAATACCACACAAAAAACGCAGGTCAACGTTAAAAGCAAATTATGTTCCTAGATCTGCAATTGTGGGAACTTTCGATCATTTCGATAACTTTCGATAATTAAATAATCATGTAGTCTTAGGCTGTCTCGATTAAAACCAATTAGTGGCGTCCCACATTTTCGAATGGTGTTAAAATCGGCACAGAAAACAATGTTCGACGAACAAATAATCAGAAATCTTTACTTAGCTTATTCGCGGCCTTCTGTTAATCGGCACTGTAGCAATAGTCGAGTATTCCACTATAAAATATCGGACTTAGATTTTGGCGTCCCACGTGTTGTAGCTTTCAGACAGAGATTCAATAGTTAACCCAGGCACTGTAGTAATTGAGCCACGCACATTCAATGGACCTTTTTTTTCCGGGTGCAGCAAGGTCAAATGCTTGCCTCTGCCTCGATCCTGTAGGCGTTCCTCTCCAAGTGTTGTGTCTTCCGGGTAATTGAAATCCGTTCGGTTTAATCTTTTTACCTTTTCCAAAAGTAAAGTCCAATAAGTGTGGGTTGTAGTTATGTCCCCACTATGCAAGTCAATGAATTGAGCACCAAACGCGTTTCGGAGTGTTGCTTTACTCCTTCCTCAGTGGTAATCAACCTCACCCTCCTTATTTATACACATGATATTGCTAATATTCGTTTTTATGATATGTTTTATGGATTGTTGATATTGTGTTGTTTTTTACCATTACCAGTTCGATTGCCTATTTTAGACGTGTTCAATAAATCGTATTGTTTGGACTTCCATGATTCAATGTCACTCCTTATGCTGAGTGCCCTTCTACATTTCTTTATCTGAGAGATTTAAGCCTTGAGAGGAATTCTGACCAAGAGTGAAAGGAAAGGTTGACTACCATGTGGCTTCTAAGTGGCCCATGGACTTTTATTTCCATCATGCGCAACTGGTAGCATGCAAGGATTTTCCCAATCTCATGGAAAACTCAGATCCGATGGTATTTTCTAACCCACAGGCATTCCCATGGTGACGGGGACGCTTGTCGGGGAGGAGTATGCCAAAGTGGAATAACAGTACACATTGAAAAAAAAAAATATAATAATATTCTAAATAACGAATATATTCACTATATTGCTATATATTAGTTTTTTTGAATATTCGTCTTTTTTTTCCATCTGAAGTCATGATTCCTCCCTGCTTAAGTTGCTTGTGGGCCAATGACTCATTGACCCACAAGAAAGAAGCAGGGAGGAATCATGTTTTCAGATGTTAAAAAATGACGAATATTCGATATAGCGAATATATAACACTATATTCAAAATATTTGCGAATAAGCGAAGTTGCGATATTCGCGATAAATATTCGAATACTCGTGCTCAACACTAATGAAGAGACAAAACTGTGTAAACCATAGGGCACCATATGAGATCACATTGTTTAGATGGAAATGCCCTTTAAAATCTAAGTTTACATGATTACAGTCCTTTTTCTGTGTGATGCCCTCGTGTCTGCATCTGTCAGTCTAATGGCATCACTTTCCAGTCTCGTAACCGACCTATAATTTACATAAAGACCTAAAAGTCAAAGACAGAAGCAGTTATGGAAGATAGGTCCCAATTCTGAGCTAAGTTGGGAGAAAAGAAGCCTGAACTATGAAAAGCACATAAGTAGAAAAACAATAGCAATACATAGGGAGGTTTAGGGAAGGAAGGGATGAATTTTTTGGTAAATTGGCCTTTAACCGCCTCAGCCCCCATAGCTTAAACACCCTTAATGACCAGGCCACTTTTTACACTTCTGACCTACCCTACTTTCACCGTTTATTGCTCGGTCATGCAACTTACCACCCAAATGAATTTTATCTCCTTTTCTTCTCACTAATAGAGCTTTCATTTGGTGGTATTTCATTGCTGCTGACATTTTTACTTTTTTTTTTATTAATCGAAATTTAACGATTTTTTTGCAAAAAAAAAGACATTTTTCACTTTCAGTTGTAAAATTTTGCAAAAAAGGAGATCCATATATACATTTTTCTCTAAATTTATTGTTCTATATGTCTTTGATAAAAAAAAAATGTTTGGGTAAAAAAAAAATGGTTTGGGTAAAAGTTATAGCGTTTACAAACTATGGTACAAAAATGTGAATTTCCACTTTTTGAAGCAGCTCTGACTTTCTGAGCACCTGTCATGTTTCCTGAGGTTCTACAATGGCCAGACAGTACAAACACCCCACAAATGACCCCATTTCGGAAAGTAGACACCCTAAGGTATTCGCTGATGGGCATAGTGAGTTCATAGAACTTTTTATTTTTTGTCACAAGTTAGCGGAAAATGATGATTTTTTTTTTTTTTTTCTTACAAAGTCTCATATTCCACTAACTTGTGACAAAAAATAAAAACTTCTATGAACTCAGCGAATACCTTGGGGTGTCTTCTTTCTAAAATGGGGTCACTTGTGGGTGAGAGAAATATCTTGGCAAAAGACAACTTTTCCCATTTTTTTATACAAAGTTGGCATTTGACCGAGATATTTATCTCACCTAGCATGGGTATATGTAAAATGACACCCCAAAACACATTGAGTTCTCCTGAGTACGGGGATACCAGATGTGTGACACTTTTTTGCAGCCTAGGTGGGCAAAGGGGCCCACATTCCAAAGAGCACCTTTCGGATTTCACCGGCCATTTTTTACAGATTTTGATTTCAAACTACTTACCACACATTTGGGCCCCTAGAATGCCAGGGCAGTATAACTACCCCACAAGTGACCCCATTTTGGAAAGAAGACACCCCAAGGTATTTCGTGATGGGCATAGTGAGTTCATGGAAGTTTTTATTTTTTGTCACTAGTTAGTGGAATATGAGACTTTGTAAGGAAAAAAAATAAATCATCATTTTCCGCTAACTTGTGACAAAAAAAAAAAAATTCTAGGAACTCGCCATGCCCCTCACGGAATACCTTGGGTCGTCTTCTTTCCAAAATGGGGTCACTTGTGGGGTAGTTATACTGTCCTGGGACCCTAATGTGTGGTAAGTAGGTAAATGACCTGTGAAATCCGAAAGGTGCTCTTTGAAATGTGGGCCCCTTTGCCCACCTAGGCTGCAAAAAAGTGTCACACATGTGGTATCGCCGTATTCAGGAGAAGTTGGGCAATGTGTTTTGGGGTGTCTTTTTACATATACTCATGCTGGGTGAGAGAAATATCTCGGCAAAAGACAACTTTTCCCATTTTTTATACAAAGTTGGCATTTGACCAAGATATTTATCTCACCCAGCATGGGTATATGTAAAATGACACCCCAAAACACATTGCCCAACTTCTCCTGAGTACGGCGATACCAGATGTGTGACACTTTTTTGCAGCCTAGGTGTGCAAAGGGGTCCACATTCCTTTTATGAGGGCATTTTTAGACATTTGGATCCCAGACTTCTTCTCACGCTTTAGGGCCCCTAAAAAGCCAGGGCAGTATAAATACTCCACATGTGACCCCATTTTGGAAAGAAGACACCCCAAGGTATTCAATGAGGGGCATGGCGAGTTCATAGAATTTTTTTTTTTGCCACAAGTTAGCGGAAATTGATTTTTTATATTTTTTTCTCACAAAGTCTCCCTTTCCGCTAACTTGGGACAAAAATTTCAATATTTCATGGACTCAATATGCCCCTCAGCGAATACCTTGGGGTGTCTTCTTTCCGAAATGGGGTCACATGTGGGGTATTTATACTGCCCTGGCATTCTAGGGGCCCTAAAGCGTGAGAAGGAGTCTGGAATATAAATGTCTAAAATTTTTTACGCATTTGGATTCCGTGAGGGGTATGGTGAGTTCATGTGAGATTTTATTTTTTGACACAAGTTAGTGGAATATGAGACTTTGTAAGAAAAAAAAAAAATTCCGCTAATTTGGGCCAAAAAATGTCTGAATGGAGCCTTACAGGGGGGTGATCAATGACAGGGGGGTGATCAATGACAGGGGGTTGATCAATGACAGGGGCGTGATCAGGGAGTCTATATGGGGTGATCACCCCCCTGTCATTGATCACCCCCCTGTAAGGCTCCATTCAGACGTTCGTATGTGTTTTGTGGATCCGATCCATGTATCAGTGGATCCGTAAAAATCATACGGACATCTGAATGCAGACTTACAGGGGGGTGATCAATGACAGGGGGGTGATCAGGGAGTCTATATGGGGTGATCACCCCTCTGTCATTGATCACCCCCCTATAAGGCTCCATTCAGATGTCCGTATGTGTTTTGCGGATCCGATCCATGTATCAGTGGATCCGTAAAAATCATACGGACATCTGAATGCAGCTTTACAGGGGAGTGATCAATGACAGGGGGGTGATCAGGGAGTCTATATGGGGTGATCACCCCTCTGTCATTGATCACCCCCCTATAAGGCTCCATTCAGATGTCCGTATGTGTTTTGCGGATCCGATCCATGTATCAGTGGGTCCGTAAAAATCATACGGACATCTGAATGCAGCCTTACAGGGGGGTGATCAATGACAGGGGGGTGATCAATGACAGGGGGGTGATCAGGGAGTCTATATGGGGTGATCACCCCTCTGTCATTGATCACCCCCCTATAAGGCTCCATTCAGATGTCCGTATGTGTTTTGCGGATCCGATCCATGTATCAGTGGATCCGTAAAAATCATACGGACATCTGAATGCAGCCTTACAGGAGGGTGATCAATGACAGGGGGGTGATCAATGACAGGGGGGTGATCAGGGAGTCTATATGGGGTGATCACTCCCGTCATTGATCACCCCCCTGATAGGCTCCATTCAGATGTCCGTATGTGTTTTGCGGATCCGATCCATGTATCAGTGGATCTGTAAAAATCATACGGACGTCTGAATGCAGCCTTACAAGGGGGTGATCAATGACAGGGGGGTGATCAGGGAGTCTATATGGGGTGATCACCCTCCTGCAAGGCTCCATTCAGACGCCTGTATGTGTTTTGTGGATCCGATCCATGTATCAGTGGATCCGTAAAAATCATACGGACATCTGAATGGAGCCTTACAGGGGGATAATCAATGACAGGGGGGTGATCAATGACAGGGGGGGGGACAGGGAGTCTATATGGGGTGATCAGGGGTGATCAGGGGTTCATAAGGGGTTAATAAGTGACAGGGGGGGTGTAGTGTAGTGGTGTTTGGTGCTACTTTACTGAGCTACCTGTGTCCTCTGGTGGTCGATCCAAACAAAAGGGACCACCAGAGGACCAGGTAGCAGGTATATTAGACGCTGTTATCAAAACAGCGTCTAATATACCCGTTAGGGGTTAAAAAAATCGCATCTCCAGCCTGCCAGCGAACGATCGCCGCTGGCAGGCTGGAGATCCACTCGCTTACCTTCCGATCCTGTGAACGCGCGCGCCTGTGTACGCGCGTTCACAGGAAATCTCGCGTCTCGCGAGATGACGCATATATGCGTGACTCTGCGCAGGGCTGCCGCCACCGGAACGCGATCCTGCGTTAGGCGGTCCGGAGGCGGTTAAAACCGTAAAATCATGACAGTTTTATTTTTCATGATTTCTTATTCCTATATTCTCTATTAAAGTCTATGTAATATACACTGCTCAAAAAAATAAAGGGAACACTTAAACAACACAATGTAACTCCAAGTCAATCACACTTCTGTGAAATCAAACTGTCCACTTAGGAAGCAACACTGAGTGACAATCAATTTCACATGCTGTTGTGCAAATGGGATAGACAACAGGTGGAAATTATAGGCAATTAGCAAGACACCCCCAATAAAGGAGTGGTTCTGCAGGTGGTGACCACAGACCACTTCTCAGTTCCTATGCTTCCTGGCTGATGTTTTGGTCACTTTTGAATGTTTTTGGTCACTCTAGTGGTAGCATGAGACGGAGTCTACAACCCACACAAGTGGCTCAGGTAGTGCAGCTTATCCAGGATGGCACATCAATGCGAGCTGTGGCAAGAAGGTTTGCTGTGTCTGTCAGCGTAGTGTCCAGAGCATGGAGGCGTTACCAGGAGACAGGCCAGTACATCAGGAGACGTGGAGGAGGCCGTAGGAGGGCAACAACCCAGCAGCAGGACCGCTACCTCCGCCTTTGTGCAAGGAGGAACAGGAGGAGCACTGCCAGAGCCCTGCAAAATGACCTCCAGCAGGCCACAAATGTGCATGTGTCTGCTCAAACGGTCAGAAACAGACTCCATGAAGGTGATATGAGGGCCCGATGTCCACAGGTGGGGGTTGTGCTTACAGCCCAACACCATGCAGGACGTTTGGCATTTGCCAGAGAACACCAAGATTGGCAAATTCGCCACTGGCGCCCTGTGCTCTTCACAGATGAAAGCAGGTTCACACTGAGCACATGTGACAGACGTGACAGAGTCTGGAGACGCCGTGGAGAACGTTCTGCTGCCTGCAACATCCTCCAGTATGACCGGTTTGGCATTGGGTCAGTAATGGTGTGGGGTGGCATTTCTTTGGAGGGCCGCACAGCCCTCCATGTGCTCGCCAGAGGTAGCCTGACTGCCATTAGGTACCGAGATGAGATCCTCAGACCCCTTGTGAGACCATATGCTGGTGCGGTTGGCCCTGGGTTCCTCCTAATGCAAGACAATGCTAGACCTCATGTTGCTGGAGTGTGTCAGCAGTTCCTGCAAGACGAAGGCATTGATGCTATGGACTGGCCCGCCCGTTCCCCAGACCTGAATCCAATTGAGCACATCTGAGACATCATGTCTCGCTCTATCCACCAACGTCACGTTGCACCACAGACTGTCCAGGAGTTGGCAGATGCTTTAGTCCAGGTCTGGGAGGAGATCCCTCAGGAGACCGTCTGCCACCTCATCAGGAGCATGCACAGGCGTTGTAGGGAGGTCATACAGGCACGTGGAGGCCACACACACTACTGAGCCTCATTTTGACTTGTTTTAATGACATTACATCAAAGTTGGATCAGCCTGTAGTGTGTTTTTCCACTTTAATTTTGAGTGTGACTCCAAATCCAGACCTCCATGGGTTCAAAAATTTGATTTCCATTTTTTTATTTTTGTGTGATTTTGTTGTCAGCACATTCAACTATGTAAAGAACAAAGTATTTCAGAAGAATATTTAATTAACTCAGATCTAGGATGTGTTATTTTTGTGTTCCCTTTATTTTTTTTGAGCAGTGTAGTTTATGTCGCCAGTGACAAGAGAAGTGATGAAGTTAGGAAGAAGTGGGGCTCACAAAATAGCTAGTGACAGAGACTTTGGTTTTAATTGCAAGGGAAGGAATGGAGGAGCATTATATTTGCTATTGTGGCAGGCTTACATGATATACAATGCAGTTTCAGGTTAGTCAACACCGCTAGGAAGAGGTATGAAATTTACGAGGATCATTATAAGTAGAGACTGCAGTAGTAAAGTTGTAAAAGGCAGACAGAAACACAAAAGAACAGTAAGCCAAGGACTTTTATAACAGTAGGGGCTGCTTCCATTCCGCAGTGTTAAGGGCCATTGTGCATTTACCAACACAGCCACAGCTGAGAGGTTTCCTTAAAATTCCATGTTGTGTTCTTGGCAAGAGGGTCGGAAATTTCGAAAGTATGCAGCTGTGCATTACTTGGCGGCCTCTAATACAGATGAGAGATTCTATGCATTTTTAATATAATTATATTCATGGAACTAGATTTCCAATTAATATCTCACTCCTGCGCCTCTTCAACTAATTTCAGGAAACACGTTGGAGTAATTTCTGAACTTCTGGACAAAGAATTGAAAACAATTTTTTCTCCAACTTTACTTTAACCCTAAGTTCTACAACATTGTGTTTGAATAGTATGAGTTATAATATGGGGTAGTCTGTTACTCCATTGTAGACCCAAAACCTATATCTGAAAGGCTAGATGGTGTCCAACTCACCAGATGTTAGACAACTATGACTTCTAGCATGCCCTGACAACCATGATGTGTTAGAGAAATACATCCACATCTGTCAGATTAAAAAAAAAGTATGTCTGACCCATAATTGGTTGCATCATGGGATAGAGACAATGGGTGCAAAAATCTGTTGACTTCAATGGGTCCAATCATATTTAGCATATTATACAACTTCTGTTTTTCTCCAGGCACCATTATAGTTTATACTGTATTACAAATTTCCATTCTTAAAGCTTGGTAATCAATGGTTTTAAGTGCACTAGATTCAGAGTTTCAACATCATCTAATATTGAAAAATCAGTGTAAATAAATGTAAATTATTTTATTCCCTTTTCACTTTTTTTCAGTTTTTTCATGCTCTTTGTTTTTAATATGCAGCATATTCCAAATGATCTATATTGGTACTATTTTTAATAGGTTGATTTTAAAGATGCATGTTCTTTATTATGTGTTCTCTTTGCCTACTGATCACACTTTTACCTCTTTTTCTATAGTGCTATTGTCTTTTTTTTTTTACAGTAAATAAATCACAAATCACAAATCCTTCAACTGAAGGGCACTTTATGAACTGAGCAGAATACCGATGAAGCCTGAATTCAGATGACAATTTACATGTCGGAACAAATATTGTATAGTATGATATAAAATAGTTATTCATGGTGATCATGTGAAGTTGAGGCAGAGCAGGAAAAAAACATAAGGCAGAAATATGAGAGGCAGGGCGCAGATAGGTGATGTCTTCAATAATGATTTAGTGGGGTGAACAGCCACACTCTAACTGCCTTTGTGGGAATGGGAATAACTACAGTAATAAGTACTCCCTGGACTCCTCACAGGTAGGTTGCATAGACATGCCCACTTTGTCGAACCAGATCAGCACCACTCCCTTCCCCTACCAATACCAATACACAGGATCTGGCTGTGCCGCCCCTCCCAGAACTGCACCACTGTTGCACACAAAAATAAACTGAACATATCCAAAATGAAGATAGATATATACACACATACAATTGGAAATGAAAGGGCTCCTCTGCACCCATAAAATACTCTCTCAATTTGTAATGTTCCATCCACAACACAGCAATAATATTAAGAAAGTCAAGTCCACTAATTTGAAAAGACAGGGGGCACACCAAATACTTCAGGGAGTGCAAAGGGTGGTATAACTACATATGACAAATAAACTGACCCAAGAATGAGTCAAAAAGAGCCACCCCATATTGCTCCGGCGATACACGTTGGGCGCTTGTCATGTTTCCAGGTCCACTGCACCAGCTGGCTATGTAGGTTTGGCTCTTGATATTTGACCTTATGTCGGTCTGTCTTTATCCTTATTTCTAGTGGCCTTACCTTACCTTACATTTGCTTCATGGGATTTATTGTATTGCTTTACATGCTGGTTGATAACGCATACAACTACAGTACAGACCAAAAGTTTGGACACACCTTCTCATTCAAAGAGTTTTCTTTATTTTCATGACTATGAAAATTGTAGATTCACACTGAAGGCATCATAACTATGAATTGACACATGTGGAATTATATACATAACAAACAAGTGTGAAACAACTGAAAATATGTCATATTCTAGGTTCTTCAAAGTAGCCACCTTTTGCTTTGATTACTGCTTTGCACACTCTTGGCATTCTCTTGATGAGCTTCAAGAGGTAGTCCCCTGAAATGGTTTTTACTTCACAGGTGTGCCCTGTCAGGTTTAATAAGTGGGATTTCTTGCCTTATAAATGGGGTTGGGACCATCAGTTGCGTTGAGGAGAAGTCAGGTGGATACACAGCTGATAGTCCTACTGAATAGACTGTTAGAATTTGTATTATGGCAAGAAAAAAGCAGCTAAGTAAAGATAAACGAGTGGCCATCATTACTTTAAGAAATGAAGGTCAGTCAGTCAGCCGAAAAATTGGGAAAACTTTGAAAGTAAGGGCTATTTGACCATGAAGGAGAGTTATGGGGTGCTGCACCAGATGACCTGGCCTCCACAGTCACCGGACCTGAACCCAATCGAGATGGTTTGGGGTGAGCTGGACCGCAGAGTGAAGGCAAATAGGCCAACAAGTGCTAAGTATCTCTGGGAACTCCTTCAAGACTGTTGGAAGACCATTTCAGGGGACTACCTCTTGAAGCTCATCAAGAGAATGCCAAGAGTGTGCAAAGCAGTAATCAAAGCAAAAGGTGGCTACTTTGAAGAACCTAGAATATGACATATTTTCAGTTGTTTCACACTTGTTTGTTATGTATATAATTCCACATGTGTTAATTCATAGTTTTGATGCCTTCATAGTCATGAAAATAAAGAAAACTCTTTGAATGAGAAGGTGTGTCCAATCTTTTGGTCTGTACTGTATATGTGGTAACTCAGTGGACCTGTGTGTGTCGGTTACATACATTTTATTGCATACCGCACTTTGTTCTATATTGTATACAATTTTTTAATGCGTGTCTGTTGTTGTTGTGTCCAATAAACTTTATATATATTTTTAACATTTCTTTATGGTCGGATGTGCATTTATAGGGGTGGCTCTTTTTGACTTATTCTTGGGTCAGTTTATTTGTCAAGAAAGTCAAGTCCACAACAATAGTCAATCCTAAAAGGTATAAAATAATAACCACAGACCCCTTCTCAGAACTCCACCACTTAGCTCAACATTTTTAACATGCTGTCACTCATATGTCACAGCTTACTGTCTAAAGCCGGGACCCCCAATCTTTATTGGGAGTCCGCTGAAAAAATTAGATGGTGCCTGGACCACTGACCACAATGGACAAAAGGACCTTCACATTGCAGCAGTAATCCCCCTGGATACATTTCCTATACCCTGTGGCAATTGCTCTACTTCACCTGTAGGGATCCGCTGGCCTCCAGTCTCCTCTAGGCGAAGTCCACTGTGTCAACCCACAGTAACTGCACCTCAGTTGCCTGTGTTTCTGGGGCCTCTGTCACTTCCACTAGGGCTTGCCTGGTGGACTGTCCCAGGGCAGTCCTTGCTGTCACCTCTGCAAGGATTGGGTCAGAAGGATTCAAAGTCAGAAGAGTTCACCAGCCCCTTTTTCATTGTAGGACTCCTCCCAGCACATATGTAAGGGCTTTTCAACACTCTTACAAATCACATTGACTGCATACAGTAAAATAGATATGATGCTCACAGTACCATCATAATTTTCATCATACAACCACAACTGATGTGTGTGTGGGTTTTTTTATTACAGAAAAATATTTAAGTAAAGTTTGAAAAGTACAAAAATAGCTTCAAAACTACACAAATAACACATTAAATTACAGACTTATTTTCTTAATACCTAGAAAATGAAGTATTATTCGAAACTAGACTAAAATTTCAGACTATGAGATGAGTTAGTTAAAGGGGTATTCCCATCTCAGACTTTTATGGTATATCCTCAGGATATCTTGAGGACAGAACCACTTTTATTGGCTGCAGTGGAAAAATGGCCATGCATGGGCTGGTATCTTCATTCACTACTATTTGACTTCTGAGAACAACCATGAGCAGTTGCTTGGAAATAATTGGAAGAGAGACACGCATTCACAGCCCATCTGCCAGCAAATGGGAACCCCATTCTTGAAAGATGTCTAAGTCCCAGGGATGGGACCTGCATCTATCAGAATTTGGTGGGCACTATCTTTAAAGTTTTTTTTTCCAACAGTTTTTTACTGATGACCTATCCTCTCGATCGGCCAACAGTATCTGCTCATGGGGGTCTGACACCCGGGACCACCACAAAACAGTTGTAGCGCAGTAGCGCAGCTGCCTTTTCCGTCTTTGCCTAGGCCACGTGACATCACATTAATGGGTCAAAATGGGGCTGAGCTGCCATACCAAGCACAGCCGTTGTACAATGTATGCTGCTGTGCCTGGTAAGCTGAGAGAAGGCCGCGGTGCTACTGTGATCATTAGAGATGAGCGAATCGAAGTTGATGAAGTGGAATTCTATCCGAATTTCAGGAAAAAATTAATTCACACCGAATCTGAATTTCCTGATGCTTCGTGGTAACGAATCGCATTTTTTCCTAAAATGGCTGCTGCGCATGTTAGGACATGGAGCAAAGAACTCTGGGAACGAGGGATCACCCACAATGCCATGCATGCACCCAATCAGCACCCAGCCAGCCCTGTGTCACAGCCTTATAAATAACCTCAGCCATATTGGATTCAGCCATTTTCCAGTATACTTAGTGCAGGGAGAGACGTCAGCAGGCAAAAGGGACCGTGGTAAGAAAGACTTGAAAACGTTTTTTTTTTGTTTGTTTTTTTGCTTTATAGAAGTTCAGGGAAAGATCATTAGAAGTGTAGGGAAAGGATAGGGAGGAATTATTCCACACTATAAAAGGAGAACAGGATCCAATAGGGGTGTTTACAGCCTGGGTAATAGGAACAATCCTATTACACCTTGCTGCACTGACTGCGGTTCCAAATTGCCATTATACTGCTGCTTTCAGGTTTGCAATAGATGATACCTCTGTAATTCCAGCAAACCTTTCTTGTTATTGGGGTGCAAGTGCTGTGTGATACAGCCATTAACAAGGGTGTATTACTAGGAAATATTTCTATGTCTTATTAGCTCTTCTGCGGTGCAATTATATGTTCTAAAGCCTTTTTTTTTTGCATGTATAACTGGAAAAAAGGCCTATTTGCCATAGTGGAGCAGTTTTTTGTTCTAAAGCATTTTTGGGGGTGTATTAGTGGAAAAATAAAAGGGGCTTATTAGCCATTGTGTGATTAAGTGAGAAAATGACAGCCTTTTATGGTGTGTATTAGTGGAATAAAATAAGGGCCTATTTGCCGTTCAGCAGTGCAGTTTTATGTTCTAAATCCTTTTTTGGCCTGTATAAGTGGAAAAAAATAAGGGCTTATTAGCCGTTGTGTGGTGAAGTGAGAAAATTACAGCCCTTTTTGGTGTGTATTGGTGGCAAAAAAATATATATTGTTTGCACTTCAGCGGTGCAGTTATATGTTCTAAAGCATTTTTTGGGGTGTATTACTGGGAAAAAAGGCTCATTAGCCGTTGTGTGGTAAAGTGAGAAGATTACAGACTTTTTGGTGTATATTAGTGGAAAAAAAGGACTGATTAGCTGTTGTGTGGTGAATAGTGTTGAGCGAACCCGAACTGTAAAGTTCGGGTCCGTACCAAACTTTGCAAGTTCGGGTACCCGGACCAGAACCCGAACTTTGCCAGAAAAGTTTGGGTTTGAGTTCGGTGTTCGGGCATTTAATAAAGCTTTTGAAAGGCTGCAGGGCAGCCAATCAACAAGCTTTTAAGCTGTGTGCCCTTAGAAGCCATCATAGCCATGCCTAGTAATGACATGGCTGTGATTGGCCGTTGCATCATGTGACCCAGCCTCTATACAAGCTGGATAACGTGTAGCATCGCCCATCAGCTCTGAGTAGTGCAGGGACAAGAAGCAGGCAGCTGTGTCCTGCCTGTTTCGAATTCTAAGGCAGCTTACCCCAGCAATGCAGACAATTTTCGCCATGTGCACTGCTGGGGTAAGCGGCCCCAGAACTCAGAACAAGGTAGATGGAGTTTCGGTAGAGGATCGATCCTATACTAGAATGTAGTTGTTAGAAGGAGGTCTGTGACATCACTGGTCACATGCTCCTTCATGGTCACATGACAAACTCACGGCAGCAGCAGCTTGTTGAAGGAGGAGGGGCTGTGTGTGCCTGCAAGATGCAGAGTGAGGTAGGATGTGCTCAGTGGCGGATTACAATAGGGACGTTCGGGTCGGCAGCCCCGGGCCCAGCACCGCTGACCCAAACGCCCACATACTGCGGTGGGGCACGGGAGCACATAGCTCCCTGTCCCGTCGCCGATCACCGCCATAGGCTTCAGGCCTTGTAGGCCTGAGGCCTATGCGGTAGTGAAATCCCGGCGCAGGCGTGCGTGATGACGTCATCGCGCGCCTGTGCCGGGACGCAGCACTGTGACGCACCTGACTCATCCCGCCTTCCTCTGTGAGCAAGCGCCTGGACCTGGACATAGGTGAGTATTTATCTTTTCATTTTTTGTTCATTTTTTATTTTTTTATTTCATGTGCCTACTTTGGGGGGGACACACAGGAGGACATAATAGGGAAGATAAATCGAGTACATGGGGGGGAATGTGGGGGCTGTATGGGGGCAAATTATTATGGGACAAATTACTAGATGGGGCAGTGTGGGGGCAAATTGCTATGTGGGGGCAGTGTGGGGGCAAATTATTATGGGAGGGAATACTATGTAGGGGCAAATTATTATGTGGGGGCAAATTATTATGAGAGGGACTACTATGTGGGGGCAAATTACTAGATGGGGCAGTGTGGGGGCAAATTATTATGGGAGGGAATACTATGTGGGGACAAATTATTATGTGGGGCAAATTACTATGTGGGGGCAAATTACTATGTGGCGACAAATAATTATGAGAGGGACTACTATGTGGGGGCAAATTACTAGATGGGGCAGTGTGGGGGAAAACTGCTATGTGGGGGCAGTGTGGGGGAAAATTATTATGGGAGGGTCTACTATGTGGGGGCAAATTTCTATATGGGGGCAGTGTGGGGGAAACTATTGTGTGGGGGCAGTGTGGGGTAATTTCTATGTGGGGACAGTGTGGGGTAATTTCTATGTGGGGACAGTGTGGGGTAATTTCTATGTGGGGACAGTGTGGGGTAATTTCTATACGGGGACAGTGTGGGGTAATTGCTATGTGGGGGCAAATTACTATGTGGGGGCAGTGTGGGGGCAAATTACTATGTGGGGGCAGTGTGGTGAAAATTACTATGTGGGGGCAGTGTGGGGCAAATTACTGTGTGGGGGAAAACTACTATATGGGGGCAGTTTGGGGGAAATTACTGTGTGGGGGCAAATTTCTATGGGGGGATTACTATGTGGGGGCAGTGTGGTGGAAATTACTATATGGGGGTGTTGCTATTGGGGAGGCACTGTAGGGGCAATTCTATTATTTCTGGGGACACTATACAGGGATTATTGCCTTGAGCACAGTATTGGGTGTTATTATTACTGGGGGCACTCTAGGGGACATTATAGCTGCTGTGGACACTATAGGAACATTTGGGGTAATTTATCAAACTGGTGTAACGCAGAACTGGCTTAGTTGCCCATAGCAGCCAATCAGATTCCACCTTTCATATTTGACAACTCTTTTGGAAATCCAGTTCTACTTTACACCAGTTTGATAAATTACCCCAATTATGTCTATTAGGGTCACTATTTTTTCAGCAGTATAGTTCCTGGGGCATTGAGGAGCACAACCGGCACAGTATTGGGGGTGGCAGGATGACACTGTGGGGACATCAGGATGAGGAGGTTGATGGATAAAAATTGAGAAATCTAAAGTGTCTGTGTTAGAAACTGTAGAGACGAGATGCGGCTGAAAGAATTTGCCATGGTGGTCTGGGTCAAATGGAGGAGAAGAGGAAAAAGAAGGTCTACATGACAGGAGATGTCACTGGATGTAAGAGGTATGTGGTGCTGTATTCTCCTCCATGTCTTTTTTATTACAATTATATGTATTTTAAATTTGTCGACCAAATTTTTCAGTTTAGGATCCAATTTGGGGTATTTTTTTTTCGTCTGAAGATGTCATATAGCCTAAGAAGAGAATGTGGAGCCCATGAAGCACCGCAGCCTCTTCATACCAAAAAAAAACTAAACTAAAATGGAGGGGGGGGCCCAAGTTGGGTAGACAGCCCCGGGCCTATCATGCACTTAATCCGCCCCTGGATGTGCTGCTGGAGTACCAGAACTTCATGAGGGGAAGCATATGGAGCTCATATATGAGTGGGCAAATGGAGCACTCAGGGGCAGTGGGATTTAAGTGGAGTGGAATCTGGTGCAATTAAGGGGGTTTATCATACAGATCCGGGTGTATTCTGAGGGCCATGATGTGTGTGTCTGTCGGTCCCTGTGTGTGTGTGTCAGTCTGTCTGTCCCTGTGTGTGAGCCCCTTTCTGTGTCTATGGCCTCATGCACACCGGCCGTGTGCATCACAGATGCAGACCCATTTACTTTAATGGGTCCGCAATCGCTCAATGGGAAGCACTACGGAGTGCTTCCGTGGTGTTTCTGTCCATGCCTCCGCACCGCAAAAAAATAGAACATGTTCTATTTTTTGTGCGGTGCGGACGGATCATGGACCCATTCAGGTTGAATGGCTCTCAATCTGTCCCAGCCGCCGCACGGACGTTGCCAGTGCATTTGGGACCACAAATTGTGGTCCCCAATGCACGGAACGGACGCATAACGGCAGTGTGCATGAGGCCTAAGGCATTGCTTAGACTCCATCCCACAGTCTAGCCAGTGCCTAATGGGTTACGGTTTAGACCACCTTCTGGTACATGTTGATAATTCCCTTTTAAACCCCAGTCCATGTCCCCTCAATACTGGGAATCAGTGGGTCATATTATAAGGTAACAAAAGGTTGGAGCATAACTAAAGGTGGAACTCCCTTTTAATGCCCCCTTAAGGTGGCCACACATTAGATAGAAGTTGGTGTCTGTCCCCGTGTGTGTGTGTGTCTGTCCCCGTGTGTGTTTGTCCCCGTGTGTGTGTGTCTGTCCCTGTGTGTGTGTGTCTGTCCCTGTGTGTGTGTGTGTCTGTCCCTGTGTGTGTGTGTGTCTGTCCCTGTGTGTGTGTGTGTCTGTCCCTGTGTGTGTGTGTGCCTGTCCCTGTGTGTGTGTGTGTCTGTCCCTGTGTGTGTGTGTGTGCCTGTCCCTGTGTGTGTGTGTGTCTGTCCCTGTGTGTGTGTGTGTGTGTGTGTGCCTGTCCCTGTGTGTGTGTGTGCCTGTCCCTGTGTGTGTGTGTGTGCCTGTCCCTGTGTGTGTGTGTGTGCCTGTCCCTGTGTGTGTGTGTGTGCCTGTCCCTGTGTGTGTGTGTGTGTGCCTGTCCCTGTGTGTGTGTGTCTGTCCCTGTGTGTGTGTGTGTGTGCCTGTCCCTGTGTGTGTGTGTGTCTGTCCCTGTGTGTGTGTGTCTGTCCCTGTGTGTGTGTGTGTCTGTCCCTGTGTGTGTGTGTGTCTGTCCCTGTGTGTGTGTGTGTGTGTCTGTCCCTGTGTGTGTGTGTGTCTGTCCCTGTGTGTGTGTGTGTCTGTCCCCGTGTGTGTGTCTGTCCCCGTGTGTGTGTCTGTCCCCGTGTGTGTCTGTCCCCGTGTGTGTGTGTCTGTCCCTGTGTGTGTGTGTGTGTGTCTGTGTCTGTCCCTGTGTGTGTGTGTGTGTGTGTTTCTGTCCATGTGTGTGTGTGTCTGTCCCTGTGTGTATGTGTATGTGTGTCTGTCCCTGTGTGTGTGTGTCTGTCCCTGTGTCTGTACCCATGTGTGTGTCACCATCACCATGCCCAGTGTTCCCTTTGTCTTGACACAGCTGCATCAGGACATTCTGTGCGTGGCAAGATGAAGATGGAAGAGGAAGCAGCACCGCCAGCATGAGTCCGTGGTAGAGGCACACTAAGGACGCAGGTAACACTACTACATGATCTACACTAGTGTTATCTGTGGTTTACATAGGACTACAGGTAACACTATCACATTATCAGCACTAGTGTTATCTGTGGTTTTACATAGGACTGCAGGTAACACTACTACATTTTCTGTACTCAGATAGCCATGACTGTATTATCTATGTTGTTACATAGGACTGCAGGTGATATCTACTGTATTATCTGTACTCAGAGAGTTACCACTGTGTAAGGGGGCCCACTGAGACTTTATCGCCCAAGGGCCCACATGATCCTGGAGTCGGCCCTGGTTAGGAATCTGGCTATTCGTTTTGTGGATGACCTATAATGATTTTTTGTGGGTGCAATGCATCATCCTTGTACCACTGACACAGAAATATAATAATTATTCCGGCTGTTAATTCTGTGGGTGACCTATAATGAATTTTTGTGGGTGCAATGCACCATTTTTGTACCCCTGACACAAATATATAATAGTTAATCTGTCTGTTAGTTCAGCTAGTGACATATACCCATTTTTGGTGTGAGATACACGTGCCCTACATATGTGACAGGGAAATTAATATAGTTAATCTGTCTGTTAGTTCAGTGGGTGACATATACCCATTTTTGGTGTGAGGTACAGCACTTTTTTGGCGTGTATTAGAGGGAAAAAAAGTATTATTTGCCGTTCAGCAGTGCAGTTATATGTTCTAAAGCCTTTTTTGTGGTGTATTAGTGGAAAAAAGGGGCTTATTAGCCGTTGTGTGGCGTGTATTCGTGGAAAATAAAAAGTATTTGTTGTTCAGCGATGCAGTTATATGTTCTAAAGTCTTTTTGGGGTGTATTAGTGGAAAAAAATAAGGGCTTATTTTCTGTTCAGCGGTGCAGTTATATGTTCTAAAGCCTTTTTTGGGGTCTATTAGTGGAAAAAAGTAAGGGCTTATTTGCTGTTCAGCGGTGCAGTTATATGTTCTAAAGCCTTTTTCGGCATGTATTAGTGTAAAAAAATGGCTTATTAGTTGTTGTGTTTTGAAGTAAGAAAATTACAGCCTTTTTTGGAGTGTTTTAGTGGGAATAAAAAGTATTATTTGTTTTATTAGCGGTGCAGTTATATGTTCTAAATCCTTTGTTGGGGTGTATTAGTGGGGGAAAAAGGGGCTTATTAGCCATTGTGTGGTGAAGTGAGAAAATTACAGCCTTTTTTGGAGTGTATTAATTTTCTATTTATTTATTTGATTTAACAGTATGTCAGTCAGAGAAGTGACAGGCCCTGCACAGGGAAGGGACACAGGACTAAATGTTTCAGGTCACAGCAGAGTAAGGGGGCATTGCAGCAGGGGTCACTTCGAGGTGCCTGAGCTCTCTGTGTCATCTAGTGGTCGTGTCTTGACCAACAACCCATCGGTTCTTGAATGGTTGACTCGATCATCCACTTCATCCCAAGTGACAACAGACACCCCCAGCCAAGAGTCGGTGGGTTCGTCAGACACAACCCTTAGTTGGCATGGCCCGAGAGCAGGCCCTGTGCCTTTACCTGTCCTCAACCTGTCCTCTGTCCTTTTCTGTTCCCTCAGCCAGAGAAGTATTATATGCTGTGGGCTCAGCTCCACTATATAGTGAGGACGAGCTACTAGAGGACAGTCAGCAGCTACTGGCCAGCCAAGATGTGGAGGAGACATCCGCCGCTTCCTCCGGTAGGCAGGCAAGTAGTGATGAGGAGAGTGGCGTGGGAGCTGGTGTTTTGAGCGACCAGACACCGTTGAGAAGTACATCAGTGACGTGCAGACAGCACTCGATGATAATGATGTAGCTGATCGCACTTGGGAGCCGGGTGAATTAGGGGGTTCATCATCATCGGGAGAAGAGGGTGGCAGCTTGCGCATGAGTCATCAGCAGAGCCAGCAAGTCGCTAGCGTGGCCGGGAGTCAGCAAGGTGGGAGGTTGGGAGAGAAACATGCCCGGGGTAAACCATCCACTTCGCAGGAGCCTACCTGCCAAGAAAGTAGAGGTGCAGGGGTTCACGGAGAAAGCGGCAGTAGCAGTCAGTTAGTGCGGAGTGTTGGGGGTAAAATCACCTACTCTGCGGTGTGGCAGTTTTTTGTTAAGCCGCCGGAGGATGCCACGTTATTTGTCAGTCACCAGGACTAGGGGATGAACCACGTCATTCCACTGATTCATATCCTGGAACCGATACTGGTAAATCTGGCTGGTCAGGGGACTGGAGATGTGGCGCCTACATCTCATGGCCACATGAGCCCTGTGGGGGCTGAACTGGAGGGGAGGAGGACATTAGAGCACAAGCAATGTGTAGCAAAATAAGAGGTTTTTCTACACAGGTGACAGGAGAGAAGGAGCAGCCGGAGGAGCAATAGGGAGATGTAGAAGATGAGGCAGATGACCCAGGCACACCGTGGCAGTATGCAGTGGAGATGGAGGCATAGAGTCCCTCCGAGTCACTTGCGCAAATGGCCCGCTGCATGCTCACTTGCTTGGGTAGTGACAGCTGAACTGTCACCATGCGGCAGAGGGATGACTTCTGGCTCTCCACCTTGTTGGACCCTCGCTTTAGGTCCAAAATTGGCGCCTCTTTTACACCCGCTGAGAGGGAGAACAAACTGAACTACTATAGAGACATCCTATGTAGTCAGTTGGCCGCTGCCTATCTGCACTATCGTCGATCGTCTTGCAGGTCTGAATGGAGGGGCCTTTTATTGTGATCTCTAAATATTTATACTTATCTTTGAATATTGTGGACTGATATGGTACTATAATGTTACTTCTGATATTAATACGTATGTACCTCTCCTTTATTTCAGGCTCCCTAGTTGGATTATAAACATAGTCAATATACAAGTTAGTGAGAAAATTACCTCCCCCCCCCCACCCCCCTCCCTTTTTCCCCCCTCTTTTCCACAATTCCCTCCTACCCTTTCCCCCCCCGCCTCCCCTCCCACCTTTCCCTTCCACCCCTTCCCCTTCCCACCCCCACCCCCCCCCCCCACCTCATCATAAATTAGAATATAGTATAAGATTTTAGTACGCATAGATACCTATATGCTTATATATTCATTCATAAAATCTAAGAACTATATAATGTTTTTTCGCCTTTCGTTTTTTTTTTTTTTGTCTTTTTTGTTATTTATTTCTCATCTTTTTTCTTTATACTTATTCCTTTTTATATATGTATGTGACCCCTTTTCAACTTCGGCAACTGTCCCTATTCTCCCTTATTCAAGCAGCAGCATAGAACTACAAACACTCTCTACTTCAAATATCTTTAATATTCCTCATACAACCCCTCCCCCTTCTTGTGAATCAATCAGCTGTCTGATCCCCAGTCGATTATTACCATTATTCACCCCTCCAGACGTAATATAACACATATATCTAGTACAATGCTAGACCTCTACTTATCGTCCCAGCACTTAGTGCGCATGCCCCATTGTGTCCTGCGGCCGCGCTGCTCACATGACGTCACCGACGATCATGTGACCCGCTGAACCCGGACACAGGTCAAAGCAGACACATGACTTCCGGCCGCTCGTCTTAAAACGCCACCAGAGGTACACATACGCAGTGCCTACACCATGCAGTTTTACCAACCGGCCACGGTAAGTTCATGTATTACTGCAGATCGAGATATTATATACGCATATCCTAACTGCTACTCCATTTATCTATAGACATAACGGTTTTTAAGCTCACCATACTAAATTTTACCCACCTTTTTAGATTGATTCCTAATTCTGACTGATATCTTACTGATGAGTAAGGGTTCATGCGCTAGCCTTATCTCATTTATCATGTCCTCTCTTCATTAGAAACAGCATCTACTCGACCAGTCATATATCCTCAATCTCCCTCCTACTTTACCTACCTTTTACTCTCTCTTTACCAAAGTCATTAATCTGAGATCTATATGTTTGCATGGGGTTGTATGTGCATGGGTGTGTGCGTATATGTGTGTGTATGTGTGTGTGTAATTGCATACACATGTGCATGCATGTATACATACATGCATGCATATATATATATATATATATATATATATAAATTCTTCCTATTTGTTTATGTTTTCATATGGGTCAATAGTGCACTATGGTCGCCATTTTGAGACGCCAAATAAAACCTTTATTTATACTCCTTTTCAGATCCCTTGAGAAAGGTCTTTGACAGGACCGAAACGTTGGGACATAGCAAGGCCTACAAAAATATATATATATGTGATTTTTGCTTATATCACAGTTATGGCGCGACTAGTCATATATTGACAAAATCTTGTGAAATACCAATATGTACCTACAATAAATTTGCAAAGTAAAAAGATATTGGTGTGCCGTGGATTATCTCTATATATTCTGCGACTGAAGTCCTCTGCGAGCACCCACCACCATACCAAGGTGTGCGGATTCTACAATTTCCTATAATTGAATGGAGGGGCCGTCTGCGCTCTCGTTCCACTGCCATGGCTACAGTGGTGGGGTGGAGGGGTAGGAGCAGTACCGGCTTCATCAGCAGCATGTTGAATCTAGAGTCAATGATGAGCAGATTTCTTTACCCGCCTAGTGAAGAAAATACTCACCAGCAGCAGCAGCTAGACCTGGAGCAGAACCTGAACCAGCAGGTGATGGCATACTTGGACAGGACCCTACCACCACACATTGAAGATCCACTGGACTACTGGGCAGCCAAACTGGATTTGTAGCCGCAACTGGCCGAGTTTGCCCTGGAAAAGCTGTCGTGCTCGGCCAGTAGTGTGGCATCAGAGCGGGTGTTTAGTGCGGCCGGGGCCATAGTTACCCCAAGGAGAACTCACCTGTCCACCCAAATTGTGAAGAGACTGACCTTTGTCAAGATGAATCAGGCATGGATCAGCCAGGATTTCCACCCACCAATGCCTGATGCATCAGACTAGATCATCCATGGTGCCACAACAACACTTTGACAAAAGAGATAGGTTTCTTCTGGCTACCTGCCTTAGCTAATATTTTGATGCTGCCAACCGCATGATGCCAAGTGCTCCTTCTTACACCCAACATCTTCAGTGTGTACTGTTATTGCCACCCACCTCCCCACTCTGTCACCGGGTTACTCTGTGGTCTCCTGATGCTGCTGCCACCTCACCACTCAGGTCTCCTCATGCTGCTGCCACCTCCACACTCTGTCATTGTGCCACTCTGTGGCCTCCTCATGCTGCTGCTGTCACCTCCACACTAAGGAAGGAAAAATTAGAAAACACAACGGATCCTGTCTGTGTAGCAGCTGTAAGGCCTGTATGGTCCCATCAGAATTGGCTCATGATTTGATAGCCAAAAGCAGGAGTGGGTAGAAAACACAGAAGACATGAAAATATTCCATTCACATGTCATCTCTGTTTAGGATACACTCCTATTTTTTTTTTTTTGGGGCTTTAGCTATACTGATGGATTACTGAACAAATGGCTGACCAAGTGAAGGCGCGTGCCCAACAGACAGGATCTGTTTTTGGAGGGTTATTGTTCTGACGGATCAGAGGAAGGGCAAAATAATCAGTGACGTCAGAACAAACTTACTGCCGACACCCTCTCCACTCTGTCAGGGGGGCTCTACTTGTATAAGCGTTTAATAGAACAGGTTCTGTAGACGTCTATGTGGCATCAGCTGACGACGGTTTAAAAGGAGTACGCTCTTTCACACTACATTAGGATCTTGGGTCTCTGCACTGCTCTTTATACCTGGCGCTAACATTGATCTGTAAGGGTGAGTTCACACTTGAGCTATTTTGTCAGGTTTGGCCCCGAAACTGCCCAAATAAGTGAAGTGTGCAGTGTTTCTAAGAGCGACGCCTTTCATGTGTGTCCTACTGACTCACAGTATTGTTTCACTACCACAGCAGACTCACTATGCGTATTACTGCAAGGCACAGTGTTCTACACCACTATACAGGCTCTCTGCAGACAGGAATTAACTATTTTTGGAAAATTTGGCTAACCAGCCAAGTCGAGTTTTTGAGAAATTCGCTCATCTCTAGTGATCATCACTGCCTTCTCAAACAGCTGATTGGCAGTGTCCCCTAGGTCAGAACCCCACGATCAGATACTGATAACCTATACATAGGATAGGTCATCTGTAAAAAAAAACAATGAGAAAACCCCTCTAAATCAGTCGATAGTCATTAGAAAATAATGTGTTCATTGTAATTTCCAACCATTCTAAATCATGTACCATCAGTTCCAATATAAACTGGACAAGCTTACAGTAATTACTAATAATCTTTTTGGAATCTCTCCAAGAGTGGCAAAGCAATGATTCAATGATAGTGATTTCTTCTAGAAATATAATGAGTTTACTTGAGAAGATTGTTCAGATCATACAAAATAGTTATATATTCTTAAGTAATGTATGAGGGACTGTTATTCGGACTCCAAGATATATATATATATATATATATATATATATATATATAAAGATATTTATTCCAGGAATCCCGATGACCAGTGGGAAGGTAAATTAGAGCAAAGTTGTGAAACATCCGACGATGATAGCGAGATATTAAATACTTTTGATTTTGCATTATTAATAATGAGGCCTGAGACTGGCCACAAACCTGGACATCTCTGAGAGCAGAATAGGGAGGGAAATATCAGGAGACAATAATATCATTAGAATGTCATCCACAAACATGCATATTTTATGGTGGATGGACAAGTTCCACGCCTGTAATATCAATATTGCTATGAATATGGATCACCAGGGGTTCTAGTGCCAATATAATGATTAAGGGGACAAGGGTCATCCCTGTCGTGGGCCATTTTAGCAGACCATCATGATGAATTCTTAAAAATATGGACGCCTTGGGTGGAATTCTACTTTTCTGCTCTTCCCCTGCTATCTATTTAAGAATCTATCTATATGTGTTTTTGAGTGTCTGACACGAGTCTGCCAACCTGCAGTAGATCCTTTTCCCCTTCCTTTCCCCCGTGGCTTGTCCAGCACTACTCCAGTATGATTAAATAGTGGTAACAACAGGATACTGGCCTTTACATAATGCCCACTTTCTTTTCTACTACCTCAATACTGTTATTCTATTACCATCCAACTGAAGTTTGTCTTTTGCCTACTTCCCCTGTTTGTCACATTTGTTGTTTATCCGTGTTTCTTTTCACTATACTTCCTTAGTTGGTCATAATGACCATTTTTGATTGGCCACATAGTGGGTAAGGAGTAGGGATTATACACTCTTAGTGCCCATGAATTTTCTCTCCTCATAGTTATACTCAGATGGAGAGAATTGTTCTTACCGCACATTACTAGTTTAGTTGTCATATTCTTTGTTGGCTCTTACTATAACACTAATTTACTAAGACTTGTGTTTCACATGATTGCCTTAATTCCAAGTTTACTTGAGTGAAGTTCTTAAAATTTTTTAGAGGTACAGGCGCTAAATAAATTTGGTACATCTTTTTGACTGTAAATTTTCAAATCTGTATTACTGGATTATTATTAATTATACCAATTTCTGGCATAAGCTATGGTAAGTTTGATGGTCTGCAGAAGGTCATGACCCTTTTAGCTAAATCCAACCCACTTCTTTCATCATCAAGTGACAAGAGAATCATCAAGTGGCTAAAAGTGGCAAGCTTTTGCGCAGATGTGGCTTACGACAAATTTGTGATTTTCTTCACAAAAAGCTTGCGTAAATGGGTTAGTAAATTGCTCCATATGCTCTTTGTGACTAAAGCAGCTGCAGCCATCACATAACCTATGTCAACAGGATGTTGATTCTGAGACATCCGGGACCTATGGAGGTGGCTGTGGAGTGATGGAGCCAGAACCCAGCGGTGAAGACCATGTAAGTCTGATCACCACCGCAGGTCTTTGAGGTCCGTTAAAGGGGTTATCCGAGACTAAAAAATGTCCCCCATATGCCCGGGCCCCTCACACTGAATCTCGTCCCCGTCACCACCTGACATTGGCTGCTCATAGGGAGCGGGGAGCTAAGTAAGTAGATTCAGTGTGAGGGGCCTGGGCATATAGGGGACATTTTTTAGTCTAGGATAACCCCTTTAAAAAAGTTTAAAGTTCATGACCCCTTGAAGACCAGCAAAGAGGGAAAAAGCAGATATGAGCACAAAGAATAAAGATGCAGATATTTTGCAAAGATTTTTAATGGGTTATTAATAGAGTTGAGCAAACACCTGGATGTTCGGGTTCGAGAAGTTCGGCCGAACTTCCCGGAAATGTTCGGGTTCGGGATCCGAACTTCGCCCCAAACCCGAACCCCATTGAAGTCAATGGGGACCCGAACTTTTCAGCACTAAAAAGGCTGTAAAATAGCCCAGGAAAGGGCTAGAGGGTTGCAAAAGGCAGCAAAATGTAGGTAAATCCCCTGCAAACAAATGTGGATAGGGAAATGAATAAAAAAAAAATATATAAAAAAAATTAACCAATATCAATTGGAGAGAGGTCCCATAGCAGAGAATCAGGCTTCATGTCACCCACCACTGGAACAGGCCACTTTCAGATATTTAGGCCCCGGCACCCAGACAGAGGAGAGAGGTCCCATAGAAGAGAATCAGGCTTCATTTCATAGCAGAGAATCAGGCTTCATGTCACCCACCACTGGAACAGGCCACTGTGAGATATTTAGGCCCTGGTACCCAGACAGAGGAGAGAGGTCCCATAGCAGAGAATCAGGCTTCATGTCATAGCAGAGAATCAGGCTTCATGTCACCCACCACTGGAACAGGCCACTGTCAGATATTTAGGCCCCGACACCCAGACAGAGGAGAGAGTCCCGTAGCAGAGAATCAGGCTTCATGTCATAGCAGAGAATCAGGCTTCATGTCACCCACCACTGGAACAGGCCACTGTCAGATATTTAGGCCCCGGCACCCAGACAGAGGAGAGAGGTCCCATAGCAGAGAATCAGGCTACATGTCACCTACCACTGGAACATGCCACTGTGAGATATTTAGGCCCCGGCACCCAGACAGAGGAGAGAGGTCCCATAGCAGAGAATCAGGCTTCATGTCAAAACTTGTCCAGCCACAGCAGTAACCACAGATTTAGCTGAATATAAATTGTAGGCCTAGTATTTAGGCCCTGGATGAAAGGTATCCTTTTACGGACAAAATTACACTTGGAGATGCATGGTAGCGTGTGAAGTTATTGAGGATGACCCAATCAGCACTTGAATTTTCACCTTGAATGTAATATACCCTTTTACGGACAGAAATACACTATGTGAGATGCACAATAGTGCGTGCAAATTTTAAGGCTTGTGCTTTCAGCAATTGTAATTTAACAGTTTGTGTAATATACCCTTTTACGGACAGATTTAAACTTGGCCTGCAACAGCAGAAACCACTGATTTAGGGTATTGCTATTTTGGGAATTGAATTTCAACCCAGAACAAAAACTATGCTTTGACGGACACTAAAAAACTTGTCCAGCCACAGCTGGAACACCAGATTTAGGGTATTGCTATTTTGGCAATTAAATTTCACCCCAGAAAAAAATATATCCTTTGCCAGACAGCAGACAGTATTACACTTGGCTAGCCACAGCTGGAACACCAGATTTAGGGGATTGCTATTTTTGCAAGTGAATTTCACCCCTCAATAAAATATAGAAAATTCTATCCTGAGTTTCTAGGGGTGTCAATAAGCACAGCCAAGCCCCTGATGTAGGATATAGCAAAAAAATAAAAATAAATACTATTGATGGTTAAATGGACTTGGTGGCAGCTTGTGCTTGCGCACCACAAGACACAAAATGGCCGCCGATCACCCCAGAAAAAAGTGACAGAAAAACACTCTGGGCAGCCTAAAAACAGTGAGCAATTAACTAGCAGAAGTTGAATGATTCACAGCTGTAGATCGATCACTTCATTAAGTGTTTTTGCTGAGTTAATCCCTGCCTAATCTCGCCCTAACAGCAGCTGCATCCTCTCCCTACACTGATCAGAGCAGAGTGACGTGCGGCGCTACGTGACTCCAGCTTAAATAGAGGCTGGGTCGCATGCTGCACTGGCCAATCACAGCCATGCCAATAGTAGGCATGGCTGTGATGGCCTCTTGGGGCAAGTAGTATGACGCTTGTTGATTGGCTGCTTTGCAGCCTTTCAAAAAGCGCCAAGAAAGCGCCGAACACCGAACCTGAAACCGAACTTTTACATAAATGTTAGGGTCCGTGTCACGAACACCCCAAAATTCGGTACGAACCCGAACTATACAGTTCGGGTTCGCTCATCCCTAGTTATTAATGTTCTGTTTCCTCTAGGTCTGTCATACACACTGAGATCTTTATTGTCTACTACAGTTTATTTCAGAGTCAATGTATTATGGGTATTGTGGCGAAACCAACCTCGCCACTGGGTTTTGGAGGGGCCTGGCTGCTGGCCTCTTGCCCCAGGATTATGAGCCCCCTCATCAGCCAGGCCTCATTTGTTCACAAAGGACTTGAACTAACTTGAACTCCTGGTCTAATTCGTGCCATTTTGGGATGTTAAATGTCTGTGTATTGAAAAGGGTTGTGACATTGTCTGTTTAAATGGTGATTTCTGTTCTGTTGTCCCCACATGTGTATTGGTGATTTCCCTTTGTCTTGAGAGATAATTGGATTGCTCCTCGGGTGTCTCCAGGGCAGAGAGAAGGAAACCATGATGCATTGTGGGGATGTATTGTCTCTGTGTATCCTGAATTGCTACATATCTGTCCTGTGTCGCAGTCTCCCTTCTGGTCCCCTAGGGGCGTGAACGATTGGTTGCTGTACTTACATTGTATGTGTTGTAACATATTGATTGGTTGTATTTCAAAACCCTGTGGGTGGACCTGTATTTGCAACAACTGTAATAAAAACCAGGCTGGGCTTGCCAGCACTTCAGACCACTGCTTGACCCTCAACACGGAGCCTTGTCTCGTTATTGGGGGGATCCACTGTATGCTGTTAGAGACTGATTGCCAGGAGTGTAAGCTAATTCCTGTTCGTCTGCTAGCAGCTATTCGTGAGGTTCCAGTTTGGAGTGCTATTTTGTATCCAGTTCGGGAGTTTGGTGTTCTGCAGTAGCTGTGCCTGTCTCTCAGAAAGGGGCCTATCGCCTAAACGGATTTTAACCCCTTGTCTGCTGAAACGGTCCGTTACAGGTATATATATATAAATACCCTCTAAATATTACTTTACCCACCCAGTCTACAAATACCCACACACATACATCAACGACCCCTCCCCCACCTAGTACTAACTGTCCCTACTGTAAAAGGGGAACACAAGGGTTTAGGATAAAGATAAATATGGGGAAACAGCTAGCAAGGAAAGGGTTAACCTGAGGCAGGGAAAGGGTTAACCTGTGAATATGAGGCAGGGAAAGGGTTAACCTATATGTTGATGGGGAAGTAGGCAGGGTAAGGGTTCATCTGTACGTTGCTCACTGTAGAGGTAAAGTAGGTAAGGAAAGGGTTAATCTGTATGTTATGTCAGGGAAAGGGGTAATGATACTCTGCTAAGGTCCCAGGGAGCTTACTCATTGTCCAGGGCGGTTGGTTGTTGTCCAGGGGGCGATTCTTTCTTGTGGGGTCGTTCAGTTGAACAGTTGAGTGCTCCACTGCCAGGTTATTTAAACCCGGTGGGGCGCGCTCCCGAGAGGCCATGCATACAGGCATGCGAGTGTGCCTTCAGTCAGTGCATGTGGGCTGGCACGGTGATATGATGTCACTGAGCCAGCCCACGTACGTGATTGTGCCAGCACATCTCCCACGCTTATGCATCGCTGGAGGGGAGTCCGGCATCCTGTTGGATATCGGTGTATAATGTTTGGCACTTCCTTCTACAGTTATGCCTTCTTTGGGGTTCCCTAATTATACATAGGCATAAACATTGATGTATAGGTGTACTGCAGATAGGATGTGGTTCATTTTAAAAGAGGATAACTTTTTAAATCCTTTGTTTAGATACAGTAACTTTACTCTAAGGGTATATTCACATGACAGTGAAATAAAAATGGTCATTAAAAATTATTAAACTGTCAGTTTTTCAGGGCCATTTTGCATCTGTGTGTCTATCCATTTCCTGGTCGTCATCTGTTTTTAAAAGTCCTAAAAAAGGATAGGTTTCATTATTTTTTTTTTTACCCCCAACCCTCTGAAAACACCTTTAAGGATGGCCACTGGCCACGTGATTGACTAGGAACCAATCTCTGGCTTCACAAGCATAGTGACATTTGTTATATTCTTGTTAGATTTATTTGCAGTGGTTTCTGGCATCTTTCATGCTTCTTTCGAGGTGCAATATGTCCTCCTGATCTGTGGACCTGGTACTGCTAATTTGTCTGATTCCTGGGCAGCTCAGACAGTGTCCACAAATGCTTTGCAAAGAAATGAGGAAATGACAGTGGTATTGGGTTCACCCCATTGTTTCTCAGCAGGGCTGTACGGGACACTCCACATTCCCTACCAGAATCTATGCCAGCACCTGGACAAATTCCAAACATTCTGCTGGGTGTGCATCCCTATGTTTGACAGGCTGCTGCGGGCTACCAACATGAGTGTCTGCTGAAGAATGGCTCATTATCACCCTGAGGTAAGCAGAGCATAGTATTCTCTTTGCTGAATAAGTCTAGGTCACCCTTACAGACATACTTTTTGTATGCCATGTCACCATCATAGATATATTGACATGTTCCCTTTACCACAATGTTCGTCTACTTGTGATTAAAAGTTTGGAAATCTAGCTATAATGGTATAAAATAGTGTAGTTTAGGTTACCCCAAACTATATCCAGATATATTAATTAAAATGTTTATTTCTTTGTACATATTTCTGGTGACCAGGAACTCCATTTTACTACTAGGGACATCTACCATTATGAGCATCACCCGGACAATCTGCTGGCTCATCTAGACAACCATCAAGGTAATGATGATACCTTCACCAACACCAGTAGACAGGCTAAGCAGTTTTAAAACTGCATAGGGGGGCCACAGGCAGGATCTCCATAGGAACATAGCTGTGGCAGCCTCAGATCATTCACTAATGTAATACCCCAGAGTGGCATTACAACCTCCTTTGTACCCGCACTATCTTGGTTGGTGCATCCAGTGTTAATAAATATAACTATATATATATATATATATATATATATACACACTCACCTAAAGAATTATTAGGAACACCATACTAATACGGTGTTGGACCCCCTTTTGCCTTCAGAACTGCCTTAATTCTACGTGGCATTGATTCTACAAGGTGCTGATAGCATTCTTTAGAAATGTTGGCCCATATTGATAGGATAGCATCTTGCAGTTGATGGAGATTTGAGGGATGCACATCCAGGGCACGAAGCTCCCATTCCACCACATCCCAAAGATGCTCTATTGGGTTGAGATCTGGTGACTGTGGGGGCCATTTTAGTACAGTGAACTCATTGTCATGTTCAAGAAACCAATTTGAAATGATTCGAGCTTTGTGACATGGTGCATTATCCTGCTGGAAGTAGCCATCAGAGGATGGATACATGTTTCTCATTCTGTTTACGCCAAATTCGGACTCTACCATTTGAATGTCTCAACAGAAATCGAGACTCATCAGACCAGGCAACATTTTTCCAGTCTTCAACAGTCCAATTTTGGTGAGCTTGTGCAAATTGTAGCCTCTTTTTCCTATTTGTAGTGGAGATGAGTGGTACCCGGTGGAGTCTTCTGCTGTTGTAGCCCATTCGCCTCAAGGTTGTGCGTGTTGTGGCTTCACAAATGCTTTGCTGCATACCTCGGTTGTAACGAGTGGTTATTTCAGTCAACGTTGCTCTTCTATCAGCTTGAATCAGTCGGCCCATTCTCCTCTGACCTCTAGCATCCACAAGGCATTTTTGCCCACAGGACTGCCGCATACTGGATGTTTTTACCTTTTCACACCATTCTTTGTAAACCCTAGAAATGGTTGTGCGTGAAAATCCCAGTAACTGAGCAGATTGTGAAATACTCAGACCGGCCCGTCTGGCACCAACAACCATGCCACGCTCAAAATTGCTTAAATCACCTTTCTTTCCCATTCTGACATTCAGTTTGGAGTTCAGGAGATTGTCTTGACCAGGACCACACCCCTAAATGCATTGAAGCAACTGCCGTGTGATTGGTTGACTAGATAATTGCATTAATGAGAAATAGAACAGGTGTTCCTAATAATTCTTTAGGTGAGTGTATATATATAATGTTATTTCCTGCAATGTGTATATTCATTTCCTTGTAAATGCAATGTTCAAGTCTAATATGCCTGGTTCGCCAGCAGGTGGCAGCAAGTCTGTGCAGAGATAGGGCCAGAAGGTTCCTCTCTGGAGAGGAACCTTCTGGCCCTCTTTAGAGAGGGAGGAGTTAGTGTGCAGTCTAGCCTCCTTCTTCAGGTAGAGGGTGTGTGTTAACTAGCAGAGCTCCGCCTGCTCTGCTTTGCCCAGAGGACCAGCCTCTGAAGACTATATGGTTGCTTGTCCCTTCCTGGGCTTGATTTGCCTTCATCCAAGCTGAAGCTAGAGCTTGAGGTACTCCAAAGCCAGGACAAGAAGTTCCTAGGATTAAAGTAAGAAACAGACTAGAGACAGCTAAACTAAGTTCCAGCAGAAGAGGAAGAGTTTTTTATTTAAGCCAGCCAAGCATAGCAGAGCTGAGAGAGCTACCGCATAGCAGAGCTGATATTGTTGCAGAGAAGTGTTTGCCTGCCATATTAGGCTAATACCTGCTGAAAACCAAGATACCATTTGGAAACTGTTTGGACTACCGTTTATGCCAAGTAAAGTTGTGTTCAACGTTACTACAAGTCTGGACTCCATTTATTCTACTTATTCATCATCCAAGTTCAACTACTCTTTATGCACTTGCTTTGGAATACCACGTCTGGGAACCAAGGATATCCAGGTAAGAACACCGTGACACGTGTTTACAACATCTACAGAGAAATTTTAGGCCACTCTATACCACTATGGCAATCCTACACTGGGTACCAACTTTACCATCTACAAAGGGGACTCCATGTCCTCTTTGCCCAACTGCAACTGGCGTCACGTTTACTTGCTGTATAAGAGGGATATTTTTCTTAGGAACCTCCTAAGGGGAAAGGGATAACCCAGACGCTGGCAGTGGGCCGCTGCACTGTGACCAGGGCTGCTGCTTTCACGGCATCTGAGGGGTTAAATGTCTGCAATTAGCCTTATCGACAATCACAGACATTAACCATGGGTATCTGCTGTTTAAAACAGCAGGCTTCCGGCAGCTATTGTGCTGGGTTTTCCAAAACTTTTTTTGTGATAACCTATCCTCTTAGTAGGTCATCAGTATCTGATCGGTGGGGGTCCGACACCCAGGACCCCCACCAAGCAGTTGTTTAAGAAGGCAGAGACGCTCGCAGTAATGCTGTGGCCTTCTCGCAGCTTGCTAAGCACAGTGTGTACATTGTATAGTGGCTGTGCTTGGTATCGCAGCTCAGCTCCATTCACTTTTGGAAAATCCCTTTAAAGACCCGTCAAGCACGGTACATATATGGCTCTAGTGGGGAAAGGGGTTAATGTAACATAATCCTAGTGCTATACTACCACATGACAGTATTTCTGCAAGCAGCAAGTTCTAGCCAGGAGTTCTCGGTGACCGTTAAAACATTAAAATTCAGACTCGGACCGCTTTCAGCATTTTCTCTATTCAACTTTGTTGTCTTTTAAGTTTTTTATCATTAGCTACAGTAGTGGATTTTCATCATCATGGGATACAGCATGAATTGCTCTCCTGATACCATTACAGTATATCCTATGCAGAGCACAGCAAGAGATATGTCAGATCTAAGGACAACAAGAATAAACAACTGGCATTGATAATAAAAAATGCATTAATGAAAGTGTAAGGAAACCCAAAAGCTAAAGTATTTGGCAAATAGAAGTCTATGGGCTGCCGAACGGATCCATCCCATTTCCCATTTCCGCAGGCTATAGACTTCTATTTGCCAAATACTTTAATTTTTGGGTTTCCTTACACTTTCATTAGCTTTTGGGTTTCCTTACACTTTTTCATTAATGCATTTTTTTTATTATCAATGCCAGTTGTTTATTCGTGTTGTCCGCAGATCTGACATATTTCTTGCTGTGCTCTGCATAGGATTTACTGTAATGGTATCAGGAGAGCAATTTATACTGTATCCCATGATGATGAAAATCCACTACTGCAGCTAATGATAAAAAACTTAAAAGACAACAATAAAGTTGCATAGAGAAAATGCTGACAGTGGTCCGAGTCTGAATTAATGTTTCCTCAGTCTATGCATTCCGTCATAGAATTGCGTTATGGTCCGTGGAAACGGAATCCATAACGCAATTCAGTAAATACCACATCATGAACCCGCACACAAACTTGAAAATGTGAAATTCGCTCATCCCTAGTAATAAATAATCACTATGTGGGGATAATATTTATTAAATCTATAAAGGTATTATTCCCTTCATGGATCTTTTGACCATTGTATTGGCATTAGCTGATCACTACATACCTATTTATAGATAGAGATGCGCAAATTTCTTAAAATTCAATTAATGTCTCTCACATTTTTGAATTGATTTGCTCATCTCTGTTTAAAGGTATGCTATTATTGCAGAGTGTCATATTATAGGTGAAATATAATATGCTGATGTTATACTGTAAATGAACTATGGCTGGTATTATACAGTATATCAACTGTGAATGGTATTATATATGGTATGAACTACGACTGGGGCAGTATAAATGAACTATGCTTTTATAGATATGACTGCAAAAAAAGGGGGTCAGTCGGCACATCCCAATGTGCAGGTACACGCTGCCATGGCTAGAAACACAAAGAAAAAAAAATACAATGCAACAGCACTCTGCAAACACAAATAAAGTACAATAATGCCATAACTATAGAAAACATTCTGGTGCTAATGCTATGCTTATTTAGCAAATTTGAGATTCTTGGCAAATACATTCCGGTTTCAGACGTCACTTCCGGTCTCGCCGCTCGGTGGAACACATATGCGTTCCAAAGCGGCGTTTTTAAGAATATCGGGTCAGGCAGCAATTTGGGGTTAATAGTAGGGGTTGGAAATGGAGAAATAAATCACTCCTTTAAGGGGAAATAGATTGTTTATATATTCAAAAAATTAGTAGTGGCCTTTTTATACAGAAGAGTGGGATTCAGGAACATGAAGTGATTGGGAGAAGTTTGGAGGGTTGCTTCCCTTTTAAGGCGCCACTTTTAAAACAGTACAGGGACGCCACATCACTGAACCTTATCCAGGGTCTACTTCCCATCATAGGAATCTGTCTGGAGGAGATATCAGACCGATGATTTTGATTATTGGATCTTGATTGGACTGACTCCCATATACTATACTACCCCCTGAAGAACCAGTGAGGATACTGAGGAAACGCAGCATTGGGGTCTTTTTGTATATTTTTGGTTACCTGGATCCCGTTTAAGGACTACATCAATTGGATGGTTCTGGAGGGACCCCTCTGTTTCTATTTCACAATTTTGGGAATTGCATTTTGTTTTTAGGGTGACTATAGGGATTGCAAAGGTTTAGCCACCGAGAGGTGGGGTCGCCCCTTTCAGGGGGGGGGGGGGGGGGTGCTCTGTTTGTAGGCAGGGAGAGATTGAGGGGCTCAATAGGGATATATATGTTATTCCCACCAATCTCTGGAGTTGGAGGAAACTTCTTTTGGAATACAGTACAGCAAAAACGGTGAACTTAAAGGGCTTCTGTCACCCCAACCCCCAATTTTCAGTTTTTGACTTATTATATTTATTAATGTAAGCAGATTCCATATATGCCCCTCTTACCTAGGGCTGTGCAGTAATTACAGTAAAAAACGTACTTTTATTATATGTAAATTTCTTCACTACCAGCAAGTTGGGCGGACTTGCTGGTAGCCGCCGCATCCTCTGTTTGAAAAAACGCCCCCTTCTCCACTTGATTGACAGGGCCAGCGAGCGCTCTCCTCCTCTCGCTGGCCCTGCCTGCAGCCTCAAATCCCGCGCCTGCGCCGTACCGGTCGTCATTCGGCGCAGGCGCTCTGAGAGAAGGACGGCCGCTCCTTCCTCAGTGCGCCTGCGCCGATGACGTCAGCCCTACACCCGGAAGAGAAGACCTCTCTTCCGGGTGTAGGGCTGACGTCATTGGCGCAGGTGCACTGAAGAAGGAGCGGCCAAGCGAGCGGCCTTCTCTCA